>NW_023495063.1:0-187517 GCF_904425465.1 Colossoma macropomum | reverse complement strand
AAATGCATGCATTTCTAGCTTTCTAAAGCGTTTGAGCGCTTGTGGAGTGCTGTAAACGCTTTTTCAGGGAGCCGAAACGCCTAAAACCACGAGTCACAATTATGAAGTTTGGAGTGAGCCAAGTAAAAGTAGTCATATTTTTTATGAAGAAAATGTGATTATTTGTCTATTCCAATACCTATAAACTACATTTTGTGCCAGAAAAGTATGAGTGTCACAATCAAACTGAGTTCACGTTGAGAGAACAATGCATGGCGTTTCTAGCCTTTCTAAAGCGTTTGAGCGCTTGTGGAGTGCTGTAAACGCTTTTTCAGGGAGCCGAAACGCCTAAAACCACGAGGCCACAATTGTGAAGTCGGAGTGAGCTAAGTAAAAGTAGTCATATTTTTTTGAAGAAAATGTGATTACTTGTCTGTTCCAATACCTGTAAATCATATTTTGTACCAGAAAAGTAAGAGTGTCACAATCAAACTGAGTTCACGTTGAGAGAACAATGCATGGCGTTTCTAGCCTTTCTAAAGCGTTTGAGCGCTTGTGGAGTGCTGCAAACGCTTTTTCAGGGAGAACAAACGCCTAAAACCAAGTCCTCATAATATTGCAGATATAGTCAGCCAATTTAAAATAGTCTTATTTTTACTGAAGACAATGTGATTTAAGGTCTCTTCCACTACATATACACTATATTTTGTGGCAGGACTATATGTTTTGTCGATATTACACTGAATTCACGTTGAGTGAACTGCATAGCGTTTCTAGGCTTTCTAAAGCATTTGAGCGCTTGTGGAGCGCTGCAAACGCTTTTTCAGGGACCCGAAAGGCCTAAAACCACGAGTTAAGAATTATGAATTTGGAGTGAGCCAAGTAAAAGTAGTCATATTTTTTTTGAAGAAAATGTGATTAATTGTCTGTTCCAATACCTGTAAACTACATTTTGTGCCAGAAAAGTATGAGTGTCACAATCAAACTGAGTTCACGTTGAGAGAACAATGCATGGCGTTTCTAGCCTTTCTAAAGCGTTTGAGCGCTTGTGGAGTGCTGTAAACGCTTTTTCAGGGAGCCGAAACGCCTAAAACCACGAGTCAAGAATTATGAATTTGGAGTGAGCCAAGTAAAAGTAGTCATATTTTTTTGAAGAAAATGTGATTACTTGTCTGTTCCAATACCTGTAAATCATATTTTGTACCAGAAAAGTAAGAGTGTCACAATCAAACTGAGTTCACGTTGAGAGAACAATGCATGGCGTTTCTAGCCTTTCTAAAGCGTTTGAGCGCTTGTGGAGTGCTGCAAACGCTTTTTCAGGGAGAACAAACGCCTAAAACCAAGTCCTCATAATATTGCAGATATAGTCAGCCAATTTAAAATAGTCTTATTTTTACTGAAGACAATGTGATTTAAGGTCTCTTCCACTACATATACACTATATTTTGTGGCAGGACTATATGTTTTGTCGATATTACACTGAATTCACGTTGAGTGAACTGCATAGCGTTTCTAGGCTTTCTAAAGCGTTTGAGCGCTTGTGGAGCGCTGCAAACGCTTTTTCAGGGACCCGAAAGGCCTAAAACCACGAGTCCACAATTATGAAGTTAGAGTGAGCCAAGTGAAAGTAATCATATTTATAATTAAGAAAATGGTATTATTTCTCTATTCCAATACCTCTAAACTACATTTTGTGCAAGAAAAGTATGGGTGTCACCATCATACTGAGTTCACGTTGAGAGACCAATGCATAGCATTTCTAGCCTTTCTAAAGCGTTTGAGCGCTTGTGGAGCGCTGTAAACGCTTTTTCAGGGAGCCTAAACGCCCAAAACCACGAGTGCACAATTATGAAGTTGGAGTGAGCCAAGTAAAAGTAGCCATATTTTTTATGAAGAAAATGTGATTAATTGTCTATTCCAATACCTATAAACTACATTTTATGCCAGAAAAGTATGAGTGTCACAATCAAACTGAGTTCACGTTGAGAGAACAATCCATGGCGTTTCTAGCCTTTCTAAAGCGTTTGAGCGCTTGTGGAGTGCTGTAAACGCTTTTTCAGGGAGCCGAAACGCCTAAAACCACGAGTTAAGAATTATGAATTTGGAGTGAGCCAAGTAAAAGTAGTCATATTTTTTTGAAGAAAATGTGATTACTTGTCTGTTCCAATACCTGTCAATCATATTTTGCACCAGAAAAGTAAGAGTGTCACAATCAAACTGAGTTCACGTTGAGAGAACAATGCATGGCGTTTCTAGCCTTTCTAAAGCGTTTGAGCGCTTGTGGAGTGCTGCAAACGCTTTTTCAGGGAGAACAAACGCCTAAAACCAAGTCCTCATAATATTGCAGATATAGTCAGCCAATTTAAAATAGTCTTATTTTTACTGAAGACAATGTGATTTAAGGTCTCTTCCACTACATATACACTATATTTTGTGGCAGGACTATATGTTTTGTCGATATTACACTGAATTCACGTTGAGTGAACTGCATAGCGTTTCTAGGCTTTCTAAAGCATTTGAGCGCTTGTGGAGCGCTGCAAACGCTTTTTCAGGGACCCGAAAGGCCTAAAACCACGAGTCCACAATTATGAAGTTAGAGTGAGCCAAGTAAAAGTAATCATATTTATAATTAAGAAAATGGTATTATTTCTCTATTCCAATACCTATAAACTACATTTTGTGCCAGAAAAGTATGCGTGTCACCATCATACTGAGTTCACGTTGAGAGACCAATGCATAGCATTTCTAGCCTTTCTAAAGCGTTTGAGCGCTTGTGGAGTGCTGCAAACGCTTTTTCAGGGAGACCAAACGCCTAAAACCAAGTCCTGATAATATCGCAGTTCTTGACAGCCAAGGTAAAGTAGTTATAGTTTTACTTAAAACAATGTGATTTAAGGTCTCTTCCACTACATATACACTATATTTTGTGGCAGGATTGTATGTTTTTGTCCATATTACACTGAATTGACGTTGAGTGAACTGCATAGCGTTTCTAGCCTTTCTAAAGCGTTTGAGCGCTTGTGGAGTGCTGTAAACGCTTTTTCAGGGAGAACAAACGCCTAAAACCAAGTCCTCATAATATTGCAGATATAGTCAACCAAGTAAAAGTAGTTATATTTTTAGTGATGATAATGTGATTTAATGTCTCTTCCATTATATATGCACTATATTATGTGGCAGGACTGGATGTCATCATTACACTGAGTTGACGTTGAGAGAACAATGCATGGCGTTTCTAGCCTTTCTAAAGCGTTTGAGCGTTTGAGGAGTGCTGTAAACGCTTTTTCAGGGAACCGAAACGCCTAAAACGACGAGTCCACAATAATGAAGTTGGAGTGAGCCCAGTAAAAGTAGTCATATTTCCAATGAAGAAAATGTGATTAATTGTCTATTCCAATACCTATGAACTACATTTTGTTCCAGAAAAGTATGCGTGTCACAATCAAACTGACTTCAAGTTGAGAGAACAATGCATGGCGTTTCTAGCCTTTCTAAAGCGTTTAAGCGCTTCTGGAGTGCTGTAAACGCTTTTTCGGGCAGCCGAAAAACCTAAAACCACGAGTCCACAATTATGAAGTTGAAGTAAGCCAAGTAAAAGTAGTCATATTTATAATGAAAAAATGTGATTAATTCTCTATTCCAATACCTATAAACTACATTTTGTGCCAGAAAAGTATGAGTGTCACCATCATACTGAGTTCCCGTTGAGAGAACAATGCACAGCGTTTCGAGCCTTTCTAAAGCGTTTGAGCGCTTCTTGAGTGCTGTAAACGCTTTTTCAGGGAGCCGAAACGCCTAAAACCAAGTCCTCATAATATTGCAGATATAGTCAGCCAAGTAAAAGTAGTTATATTTTTACTGATGATAATGTGATTTAATGTCTCTTCCATTATATATGCAATATATTATGTGGCAGGACTGTATGTCATCATTACACTGAGTTCACGTTGAGAGAACAATGCATGGCGTTTCTAGCCTTTCTAAAGCGTTTGAGCGCTTGTGGAGTGCTGCAAACGCTTTTTCAGGGAGCCGAAACGCCTAAAACCACGAGTCCACAATTATGAAGTTGGAGTGAGCCAAGTGAAAGTAGTCATATTTCCAATGAAGAAAATGTGATTAATGTCTATTCCAATACCTATAAAGTACATTTTGTGCCAGAAAAGTATGAGTGTCACAATCAAACTGAGTTCACGTTGAGAGAACAATGCATGGCGTTTCTAGCCTTTCTAAAGCGTTTGAGCGCTTTGTGGAGTGCTGCAAACGCTTTTTCAGGGAGCCGAAACGCCTAAAACCACGAGTCCACAATTATGAAGTTGGAGTGAGCCAAGTAAAAGTAGTCATATTTATACTGAAAAAAATATGATAAATTGTCTATTCCAATACATATAAGCCATATTTTGTGCCAGAAAAGTATGCGTGTCACCATCATACTGAGTTCACGTTGAGAGAACAATGCATAGCATTTCTAGCCATTCTAAAGCGTTTGAGCGCTTGTGGAGTGCTGCAAACGCTTTTTCAGGGAGAACAAACGCCTAAAACCAAGTCCTGATTATATTGCAGATATAGTCAGCTAAGTTAAAGTAGTTAAATTTTTATTGAAGATAATGTGATTTAATGTCTCTTCCATTACATATACACTATATTGTGTGGCAGGACTGTATGTTTGTCATCATTAAACTGAGTTGACGTTGAGTGAACTGCGTAGGGTTTCTAGCCTTTCTAAAGCGTTTGAGCGTTTGTGGAGTGCTGCAAACGCTTTTTCATGGAGCCGACACGCCTAAAACCACGAGGCCACAATTGTGAAGTCGGAGTGAGCCAAGTAAAAGTAGTCATATTTTTTATGAACACAATGTGATTATGTGTCTGTTCCAATACCTGTAAACCATATTTTGTGCCAGAAAAGCATGAGTGTCACAATCATACTGAGTTCACGTTGAGAGAACAATCCATGGCTTTTCTAGCCTTTCTAAAGCGTTTGAGCGCTTGTGGAGTGCTGCAAACGCTTTTTCAGGGAGACCAAACGCCTAAAACCAAGTCCTGATAATATCGCAGTTCTTAACAGCCAAGTTAAAGTAGTTATAGTTTTACTTAAAACAATGTAATTTAAGGTCTCTTCCACTACATATACACTATATTTTGTGGCAGGATTGTATGTTTTTGTCCATATTACACTGAGTTGACGTTGAGTGAACTGCAAAGCGTTTCGAGCCTTTCTAAAGCGTTTGAGCGCTTCTGGAGTGCTGTAAACGCTTTTTATTGGAGAACAAACGCCTAAAACCAAGTCCTCATAATATTGCAGATATAGTCAGCCAATTTAAAATAGTCTTATTTTTACTGAAGACAATGTGATTTAAGGTCTCTTCCACCACATATACACTATATTTGGTGGCAGGACTATATGTTTTGTCCATATTACACTGAATTCACGTTGAGTGAACTGCATAGCGTTTCTAGGCTTTCTAAAGCATTTGAGCGCTTGTGGAGCGCTGCAAACGCTTTTTCAGGGACCCGAAAGGCCTAAAACCACGAGTCCACAATTATGAAGTTAGAGTGAGCCAAGTAAAAGTAATCATATTTATAATTAAGAAAATCGTATTATTTCTCTATTCCAATACCTATAAACTACATTTTTTGCCAGAAAAGTATGCGTGTCACCATCATACTGAGTTCACGTTGAGAGAACAATGCATAGCATTTCTAGGCTTTCTAAAGCGTTTGAGCGCTTGTGGAGTGCTGCAAAAGCTTTTTCATGGAGAACTAACGCCTAAAACCACGTCCTCTCAATTGTTCAGATGTAGTCAGGCAAGTTAAAGTAGATATATTTTTACTGAAGAAAATGTGATTTAATGTCTCTTCCATTTCATATGCACTATATTTTGCAGCAGTATTGTATGTTTATCATCATTACACTGAGCACATGTTTAGTGAACTGCAAAGCGTTTCTAGCCTTTCCAAAGGATTTGCGCCCTTGTGGAGTGCTAGAAACGCCGTTTAAGAGAGAGCAACGCCTTAAACCAAGGCTTCAAAATTGTTCAGTTGCTGTCAGCCAGGTTAAAGTAGTCACATTTTTACTGACGAAAATATGATTTGTTATCCTTTAAATTACACGTGAAGGATTTATCATGGCAGAAATTTATGTTTGTCATCATCATGCTGGGTTCACGTTGAGAGAACACTGCATGGCGTTTCTAGCCTTTCTAAAGCGTTTGAGCGCTTCTGGAGTGCTGGACATGGCTTTTCACGGAGAACAAATGCCTAAAACTACGATTTTCTTATTGTTCATTGGTTGTCACCCAAGTTAAACTAGTCATATTTTTACTGATAAAAATGGGATTTATTGTCTCGTCCATTACATATAATCTATATTGTGTTATCGTTGTTAGCCTTTCAAAACCGTTTCAGCGCTTGTGGAGTGCTGGACACGCCTTTTCAGTGTAAATAAACAAAAAAAAATTACTAAAGCCCAGGAAAAGAACAAGTGCGCTTGACCCAGACATTTAGTGTAAAAAGATTAAAAAATTGAACAGGATCCAAGGCCTATCATCATCTCCCCTGACATAAAACACTTAGAATAGGATGAAGAAATTTGATCTGTTCTCTGAAGCCCAGGACAAAGGTCTTGTTCTCAAGCTTCTTTGGTTTTTCTAAAACAGATGAAACTCTAGGATATGTGTTTTAAGGCTCTGGTCGTTAGTCCAAAAACAATAAACAAAACCTTAAAACGGGTATAATAATGTTGACATGAAAGAGCTAACAGCCAGGCAAAATTCCAGAAGTATGGGTAAGCCGTTTGGACTCTAAAGAATAAAATTTGAAATAGGAGCTCTGAGGCCATTTCCCATCATGATATCATCAACACAAAATCCCTTAGAATAAGGCCAAGACCCAACCTCTTAGAATATGAACTGTAATATGTTAATGGTAATTTTGAGGCCAAAGCCACGGGTCTTATAACTACACTTCGGAAATGAGGCCAAGGATGAAAAGAAATTGCAATGAAATCTCTGAGCCAATACTCAATATGAGCCGTTTCTTCTTGAAAGAGTAATATGGGTCATGAGCTCTAAAACACAGGTCCAGAGACCTCTATCCTCTTAGAAGAGAATACTGAATGAATAATGTGAAGACAAGACCCAGACATTTAGCTTTAAAAATATTCAATCTGAGCTTTGAGCCAAAGGTCATAGGCCCACTAAATAATAACCAAACCTTAACAATAGTGTCTATAATATTGGAATGAGAGCTTGGATTTGTCAGGTCTTTGAACCAAAATCCCAACCCGTTCAGATGCTTGAAAAGAAATTGTGCATGCAGCTCTGGAACCCACGCAAGGATCTGCTACTAATGACCAAGCTATTGAAACTGTAAAGAAACAAACGTGGAATGAGGCCAAGGCCCAGTGTCCTCTCGCAAACATAAAACACTTTAAAATACAGCAAATCATCTTTTTCTATGGAGCCAAGGCCAAGGCCCAGGCAAATTGCCTCGAGATAACAAAATCTGCGGTATGATCCTGAGGCAAAGGCCAAGAGCACAGGAAATAAAATCAACAATTACATATAGAGAATATAGTAAATCCCTGAATGGTCTCTACCACTGATAAGCAATTGCAATGAAATGATTAAAGCCCTAGAAAAGAGCAAGTATGCATGACACAGACATTTAGTGTAAAAAGATTAAAAATTTGAACAAGATCCTAACATCATCTCCCCTGACATAAAACCCTTAGAAGAGGACCAAGGGATTTTGTTTGGTTCTCTGAGGCCCAGGATCAGGGTCTTGTTCTCAAGCTTCTTTCTTTTAGGAAAGACAGATTAAACTCTAGGATTTTTCAGATTTTAATGCTCTTGTCCATAGCCCAATAGGAATGAACCATACCTTAAGACAAGTACAATAATGTTGACATGACAGACCTAACACCCAGGCAACGTTCCAGAAGTATGAGTCAGCCATTTGGACTCTAAAGAATAAAATTTGAAATAGGAACTCTGAGGCCACTTCCCATCATGATATCATCAACACAAAATCCCTTAGAATAAGGCCAAGACCCAACCTCTTAGACACAGGTCTAGAGGCCTCTATCAGAAGAGAACGGGAGATGTATTAAACAAGACCCAGACGTTTGGCTTTTAAAAAATATTCTTTCTGAGCTTTTAGCCAATGTAATGGGCCCACTAAATAATAACTAACCCTTAACAATATTGTCTATAATATTGGAATAGGATCTTGGCGTGTTCAGATCTTTGAACCATAATCCTAACCCTTTTAGATGCTTGGAAAGAAATGCAGCTCTGAAACCCAGGCAAGGCTATGCTACCAAGCCATTAAGGCTGCAACAAATAAAATGTGGAATGGACGGTCTGAGGCATAGTCCCATCGTCCTCTCGAGAATTCCCCTGGATGCAGCAGAACTGACCACAAATGATATTTGATGAGTATGAACACTGAATCTACTAATTTAGTGAGTAAACGTGTACAATACTGAAATCTTTGTTATAGACACTACGTTGCCCTGAAAAGTCAATTACAGCACTCCAAAAGCACTCAAACGCTTTAGGAAGGCTAGAAACGTTATGTACTATTCTCTTAACGTGACCTCATTATAATGAATAGAAAGAGACATTTCTCCAATAAAACACCCTTTATATGTAATGGAACAGACCGTAAATCCCATTGTTTTGAAAAAAAAATACGACTACTTAACTTGGCGGACTACACCTGTATAATCATGATGTCTATAGTGTCAGGCGTTTCTTTACAGTGAAAAGGCGTTTACTGCACTCCACAAGCGCTCAAACGCTTTACAAAGGCGAGAAATGCTACACAGAGTTCTCTTAATGTGAACACATTATAATGATTATGAACAGATTTGTCTCCAACGACCCTGACCAACTGCCAAATTTTCATGAGCCAGAACACTAAAGCATTAACCAGGGTGACCAACCCTGTACAAGACTGAAATCTTCCTTATATACCCTAAGATCCATTGAAAAGGCCTTTATTGCACTTCTCAAGCGCTCAAACATTTTGGAAAAGCCAAGAGTGCAATTTAGTATTCTGTTAACATGAAGACACTATAATGACTATAATCATACATTTCTGCCATAAAATACCATTTATGTGTGGTACAGACCGTAAATTACATTTTCTTCATTAAAAATATGACTAAAGTGGGTGACTGCACCAGTATAACAATGACGTCTTGGTTTTAATAGTTCTTCACACTTAAAAGGCGTTGACCATACTCCACAAGTGCTCAAACGCGTTAGAAAGGCAAGAAAAGCTGTGCCGTATTCTCTTAACGTGAACTCATCATAGGGATCAGAAACAGACATTTCTGCTATAACAAACCCTTTCTCTCCAAAGCAACTGAGCTATAATCAAATTTTCATGAGAATGATCAATAAAGCATTTAACTAAGGTGACCAAACCTGTACAACATTGAAATCGTCATCATGTGCGCAAACATGCACTGAAAAGGCATTTAATACACTCCACAAGCGCTCAAACGCCTTTGAAAAGCCAGGAGCGTTATTCAGTGGTTCTCTTAACGTGAAGAAACATAATGATTGTAAACAGACATTTCTACCACAAAATATCCTTTATATGTAATGGAACAGACAATAAGTCACATTTTCTTCAGTAAAAATATGATTATTTTCACTTGGGTGACTACACCTGTACAATTATGAAGTCGTGGATTTAGGCCTTTCGTCACACTGAAAAGGCGTTTCCAGCACTCCACAAGCGCTCAAACGCTTTAGAAAGGAGTGCTGGAAACGCCGTTCAGTGAGATCAAACGCCGAAAACCAGGAGTTTATGATTGTACAGGTGTAGTCACCAAAGTTAAAGTAGAAATATTTTTACTGAAGAAATGTGATTTGTTATCCTTCACATTACATATAAAGGATATTTTGTGGCAGAAAAGTATGCTTGTCATCATCATACTGAGTTCACCTTCGGAGAATTTCGCATACCGTTTCTAGCCTTTTGAGCACTCCACAAGCGCTTGAGCGCTTGTGGAGTGCTGGAAACGCATTCTCAGTGAGAACAAACCGCCGAAAACCACGACTTCATGATTGTACAGGTGTAGTCACCAAACTTCAAGTAGTCATGTGATTTATTGTCTCTTCTATTACATATAAACTATATTTTGTGGCAGAAATGTATGTTTGTCACCATCACACTGAGTTCACGTTGAGAGAACACTGCATGGAAAAGCTGCACCATTTACATGGAACGTGAAAATTGGAACAAGAACGGCTTCCTAAAGATGAATTCCAGAACATGAAGGCATTTATTTTCAATTGTCCATTTACTCAAGCTAAAGTACACGTAAAGTAACTATAAGGCGACGAGCCACGTGGGTAACAGAAAAAAAACTAACGAGCAGAGCTCCCTCTCTCTCTCTCTCTCTCTCTGTATCTCTCTCTTTCTCCCACACACACAGAAAAAATGTCAACTGGGGCGCGCGCCCGCCCACATGAACGTGAACCCCTAAACCCCTAAACCCCTATGTAACTTCTTTACAAGCTGTTTACCTGTAAATTAGTCCTCTGTAATGCTCTTTCAGTTCTTTTTACAAAACAGCGATTACAACCTTTTTTTCTGCTATCATCTAACCATTTAAGGCGGAACGGGAAAATTTGATGCTAGCATATCTTAACATTAATGCATACATTTATTTTTTCCTCATTTATAGACATTTATCTCTGCAATGAATGTATCTTGGTGATTTTATCATTTTATTAGCTAGTTATTTTTGTATTACTAAACATATTAAGCCCATCACTAATGTAAAGTTAGCAAGATAACTAACTTAATGTTGGCTAATATTAGCTAAGTAAAGTCAGCTACATTAGCGAAATGGCTAGCTGTTCAGTTTAAATCAATTATAACGTAGCTAACGTTGGCTAACATACTAAATCCGTGGGATACCTTTATAGAATGCATTACAAGCCTTTATATAAACCTTAACACAAGCAACATTGCCAAAAAAAGTATTTTACTCTTCATTTCTTACCTTGCAAATAGACTGGCAGGCGCCCCTCTGGAATAAACCGGAGAAGACTGGCTGCAACTGGTTTAAACCAGTTCAGTATGCTTATTTAACCACCGAATCTCCGTCACCATGGCAACAGTACTCAAAACAGGCTGTGGAAACAGAACGTTACAGAACGTTCCATTGACGTTATTGTGAGAAAGTTTGCTCCTAACATTAGGAGAACATTTAGATATCGTTAGTCAAAGTTGTGGGAACGTTCCCTGTTAGCTGGGATAACACTGATTTCACGTTGAGAGAACTCTGCATGGCGTTTCTAGCCTTTCTAAAGCGCTTGAGCGCTTGTGGAGTGCTGGAAATGCATTCTCAGTGAGAACAAACCGCCGACAACCACGACTTCATGATTGTACAGGTGTAGTCACCAAACTTCAAGTAGTCATGTGATTTTTATTGTCTCTTCTATTACATATAAACTATATTTTGTGGCAGAAATGTATGTTTGTCACCATCACACTGAGTTCACGTTGAGAGAACACTGCATGGAAAAGCTGCACCATTCACATGGAACGTGAAAATTGGAACAAGAACGGCTTCCTAAAGATGAATTCCAGAACATGAAGGCATTTATTTTCAATTGTCCATTTACTCAAGCTAAAGTACACGTAAAGTAACTATAAGGCGAAGAGCCACGTGGGTAACAGAAAAAAAAACTAACGAGCAGAGCTCCCTCTCTCTCTCTCTCTCTGTATCTCTCTCTTTCTCCCACACACACAGAAAAAATGTCAACTGGGGCGCGCGCCCGCCCACATGAACGTGAACCCCTAAACCCCTAAACCCCTATGTAACTTCTTTACAAGCTGTTTACCTGTAAATTAGTCCTCTCTAATTCTCTTTCGGTTCTTTTTACAAAACAGCGATTACAGCCTTTTTTTCTGCTATCATCTAACCATTTAAGGCGGAACGGGAAAATTTGATGCTAGCATATCTTAACATTAATGCATACATTTATTTTTTCCTCATTTATAGACATTTATCTCTGCAATGAATGTATCTTGGTGATTTTATCATTTTATTAGCTAGTTATTTTTGTATTACTAAACATATTAAGCCCATCACTAATGTAAAGTTAGCAAGATAACTAACTTAATGTTGGCTAATATTAGCTAAGTAAAGTCAGCTACATTAGCGAAATGGCTAGCTGTTCAGTTTAAATCAATTATAACGTAGCTAACGTTGGCTAACATACTAAATCCGTGGGATACCTTTATAGAATGCATCACAAGCCTTTATATAAACCTTAACACAAGCAACATTGCCAAAAAACGTATTTTACTCTTCATTTCTTACCTTGCAAATAGACTTTCAGGCGCCCCTCTGGAATAAACCGGAGAAGACTGGCTGCAACTGGTTTAAACCAGTTCAGTATGCTTATTTAACCACCGAATCTCCGTCACCATGGCAACAGTACTCAAAACAGGCTGTGGAAATAGAATGTTACAGAACGTTCCATTGACGTTATTGTGAGAACGTTTGCTCCTAATATTAGGAGAACATTTAGATATCGTTAGTCAAAGTTGTGGGAACGTTCCCTGTTAGCTGGGATAATACTGATTTCACGTTGAGAGAACTCTGCATGGCGTTTCTAGCCTTTCTAAAGAGTTTGAGCGCTTGTGGAGTGCTGGAAACGCCGTTTCGGGGACAACAACGCCAAAAACTAAGACTTCAAAATTGTTCAGTTGTAGTCAGCCAAGTTAAAGTAATCATATTTTTACTGACGAAAATATGATTTATTATCCTTTACGTTACATATAAAGGATATTTTGTGGCAGAAATGTATGCTTGACATTATCATACTGAGTTGACGTTGAGAGAACAATGCATAGCGTTTCTAGCCTTTCTAAAGCGTTTGAGCGCTTCTGGAGTGCTGGAAAAGGCTTTTCATAGAGAACAAACACCTAAAACTACGACTTCATTATTGTTCAGGGGTTGTCACCCAAGTTAAACTAGTCATATTTTTACTAATGAAAATGGGATTTATTGTCTCGTCCATTACATATAATCTATATTGTGTGGCAAAAATGTTTGTTTGTCATCATCCTACTGAGTTCACACTGAGAGATAACTGCGTATCGTTTCTAGCCCTTCTAAACCGGTTGACCGCTTGTGGGGTGCTGGAAACGCCTTTTCAGTGTGAACAAAATAAAAAACATTACTAAAGCCCAAGAAAAGCACAAGTGCGCTTGACCCAGACATTTAGTGTAAAAAGATAAAAAATTTTAATAGGATCCAAGGCCTATTATCATTTCCCCTGACATAATATATTTAGAATAGGACCAAGAACTTTTGATTGGATCTCTGAAGCCCAGGACCAAGGTTTTGTTCTCAAGCTTCTTTCGTTTTTCTAAAACAGATTAAACTCTAGGACTTCTGTTTTCAGGCTCTGGTCTGTAACCCAAAAACAATGAACAAAACCTTAAAACGGGTACAATAATGTTGACATGAAAGACCTAACACCCAGGCAAAATTCCAGAAGTATGGGTAAGCCGTTTGGACTCTAAAGAATAAAATTTGATGTAGGCACTCTGAGGCCACTTCCCATCATGATATCATCAACACAAAATCCCTTAGGATAAGGCCAAGACCCAACCTCTTAGAATAGGAACTATAATATGCGAATGGTAATTTTGAGGCCAAAGCCCCGGGTCTTATAACTACACTTCTGAACTGAGGCCAAGGATGAAAAGAAATTGCAATGAAATCTCTGAGCCAATACTCAATATGAGCCATTTCTTTTTGAAAGAGCAAGATGGGTCATGAGCTCTAAAACAAAGGTCCAGAGACCTCTGTCCTCTTAGAAGAGAATACTGAATGAATAATGTGAAGACAAGACCCAGACATTTAGCTTTAATAAAATATTCAATCTGAGCTTTGAGCCAAAGGTCATAGGCCCACTAAATAATAACCAACACTTAACAATAGTGTCTATAATATTGGAATGAGAGCTTGGATTTGTCAGGTCTTTGAACCAAAATCCCAACCCGTTCAGATGCTTGAAAAGAAATTGTGCATGCAGCTCTGGAACCCACGCAAGGATCTGCTACTAATGACCAAGCTATTGAAACTGTAAAGAAACAATCATGGAATGGAAGCTCTGAGACCCTGGCCCGGTGTCCACTCGCGAACAGAAAACACTTTAGAATACAGCAAATCATGTTTTTCTTGGGAGCTATGGCCCAGGCCCTAACGGTACCCTGGCAAATTGTCTTGAAACAACAAAAATGGGGCGTGATTCTGAGGCAAAGGCCAAGAGCACAGGAACTGAAATCAACATTTACACATAGAGAATGTAGTAAATCCCTGATTGGTCTCCACAGTTGATAAGAAATTGCGATTAAATTTCTAAGGCACAAAAAAAGAACAAGTACGCATGACCCAGACATTTAGTGTCAAAAGATTAATAATTTGAGCAGGATCCAAGAGCAGTCACCATTTCCCCTGACATAAAACACTTAGAATAGGACCAAGGAATTTTGTTTGGTTCTCTGAAGCGCAGGACAAGGGTCTTGTTCTCAAGCTTCTTTCGTTTTTTTAAACAGATTAAACTCTAGGACTTGTGTTTTAAGGCTCTGGTCCGTAGCCCAAAAACAATAAACAAAACCTTAAAACAGGTACAATAATGTTCACATGAAAGACCTAACACCCAGGCAAAATTCCAGAAGTATGGGTAAGCCGTTTGGACTTTAAAGAATAAAATTTGATGTAGGCACTCTGAGGCCACTTCCCATCATGATATCATCAACACAAAATCCCTCAGGATAAGGCCAAGACCCAACCTCTTAGAATAGGAACTATAATATGCGAATGGTAATTTGGAGGCCAAAGCCCCGGGTCTTATAACTACACTTCAGAAAGGCCAAGGATGAAAAGAAATTGCAATGGAATCTCTGAGCCAATACTCAATATGAGCCGTTTCTTGTTGAAAGAGCAAGATGGGTCATGAGCTCTAAAACAAATGTCCAGAGACCACAATCCTCTTAGAAGAGAATACTGAATGAATAATGTGAAGACAAGACCCAGACATTTAGGCTTTAAAAATATTCAATCTGAGCTTTGAGCCAAAGGTCATAGGCCCACTAAATAATAACAAACACTTAACAATAGTTTCTATAATATTAGAATGGGAATTTTTGTGTCTTTGAAACAAAATCCCAGCCTGTTCAGATGCTTGAAAAGAAACTGTGCATGCAGCTCTGGAACCCACGCAAGGATCTGCTACCAATGACCAAGCTATTGAAACTGTACGGAAAAAAAAGTGGAATGGAAGCTCTGAGGCCAAGGCCCAGTGTCCTCTCGCAGCCATAAAACACTTTAGAATACACAAATCATGTTTTTCTTGGGAGCTAAGGCCCAGGCCCAGGCCCCAACGGTACCCTGGCAAATTGCCTTGAAATAACAAAATCTAGGGTATGAGTCTGAGGCAAAGGCCAAGAGCACAGGAACTGAAATCAACATTTACACATAGAGAATCTCACAAATCCCTGAAGGGTCTCTACCGCTGAAAAAATTGCAATAAAATTATTAAAGCCATAGAAAAGAACAAGCACGCATGACACAGACATTTAGTGTCATAAGATTAAAAATTTGAACAAGAGCCAACACCTAACATCATCTCCCCTGACTTAAAACCCTTAGAATAGGGCCAAGGAATTTTGTTTGGTTTTCTGAAGTCAAGGACCAGGGTTTTGTTCTCAAGCTCCTTTCATTTAGCTAAGACAGATAAAACTCTAGGATTTGTCAGTTTTTAATGCTCTTGTCCATAGCCCAATAGCAATGAACCATACCTTAAGACGAGTATAATGATGTTGACATGAAAGACCTAACGCCCAGGCAAAATTCCAGAAATATGAGTCAGTCATTTGGACTCTAAAGAAAAAAATTTGAAATAGGAGCTCTGAGGCCACTTCCCATCATGATATCCTCAACACAAAATTCCTTAGAATAAGGCCAAGACCCAACCACTTAGAATTGGAACTATAATATGTGAATGGTAATTTTGAGGCTACAGGACTCGAGGCCTCTATCCTATTAGAAGAGAATAACGAATTAAAATTGTGAAGACAAGATGTATTAAACAAGACCCAGGCATTTAGCTTTTAAACAATATTCTATCGGAGCTTTGATCCAAAGTAATTGGCCCATTAATTAATAACCAACCCTTAACAGTATTGTCTATAATATTGGAATGGTAGCTTGGCATGTTCCGGTCTTTGAACCATAATCCCAACCTTTTCAGATGTATGAAAACTAATTATTCATGCAGCTCTGAAACCCAAGCCAGGATTTGCTAACAAGCCATTAAGGCTGCACCGAATAAAATGTGGAATGGAAGCTCTGAGGCATAGTCCCACTGTCCTCTCGAGAACTCCATAGGATTCAATAGAACTGAGCACTAATGACATTTTAATGAGTATGAACACTGAAGCTACTAATTAAGTGAGTAATCCTGTGCAATACTGAAATCTTTGTTATAGACGCTACGTTGCCCTGAAAAGTCGATTACAGCACTCCAAAAGCACTCAAACGCTTTAAAAAGACTAGAAACGTTAGGTACTAGTCTCTTAACGTGAACTCATTATAATGATCAGAAAGAGACATTTCCGCAATAAAAAAACCTTTATATGTGACGGAACAGACCATAAATCCCATTGTTTTGAATAAAAAATACGACTACTGAACTTGGCTGACTACACCTGTACAATCATGATGTCTATGGTGTTAGGCGTTTCTTTACAGTGAAAAGGCGTTTACTGCATTCCACAAGCGCTCAAACGCTTTACAAAGGCGGGAAATGCTACACAGTATTCTCTTAATGTATCTGTGCAAGACTGAAATCTTCCTTATGTACGCTAAGATACATTGAAAAGGCATCTATTGCACTTCTCAAGTGTTCGAACTTTTTGGAAAAGCCAAGAGTGCAATTCAGTTTTCTCTTAAAGTGAAGACACTATGAAGACATTATGATTAATGATCATAATCATATATGTCTGCCATAAAATACCATTTATGACTGTAAATTATATTTTCTTCATTAAAAATGTGACTAAAGTGGTTGACTACACTAGTACAATGATGAAGTCGTGGTTTTAGGCAGTTCTTCATACTTAAAAGGCGTTGACCATACTCCACAAGTGCTCAAACGCGTTAGAAAGTCTAGAAAAGCTGTGCTGTATTCTCTTAACGTGAACTCATCATAGAGATCAGAAACAGACATTTCTGCTATAACAAACCCTTTCTCTCCAAAGCAACTGAGCTATAATCAAATTTTCAGTAGACTGATCAATAAAGCATTTAAATAAAGTAACCAAACCTGTACAATATTGAAATCGTCATCATGTACGCAAACATGCACTGAAAAGACATTTACTCACTCCACAAGCGCTCAAACGCCTTTGAAAAGCCAGGAGCGTTATTCAGTGGTTCTCTTAACGTGAAGAAACATAATGATTGTAAACAGACATTTCTACCACAAAATATCATTTATATGTAAGGGAACCGACAATAAGTCACATTTTCTAAAGAAAAACATGATTATTTTGACTTGGGTGACTACACCTGTACAATTATTGCGACGTAGATTTAGGCCTTTCGTCACACTGAAAAGGCGTTTCCAGCACTCCAGAAGCGCTCAAACGCTTTAGAAAGCCTTTTGTAATGAAGAATGTATGATTTATTGTCTGTTCCATCAAATTTAAACTATATTTTGTGGCAGAAATGTATGTTTGTCACCATCATTCGAAGTTCACGTTGTGAGAATATCTCATACCGTTTCAAGCCTTTCTAAAGCGTTTGAGCGCTTGTGGAGTACTGTAAACATTTTGTGAGTGGTACGCCTAACACAACGAGGTCGTAATAGTTCATTTGGAGTCAGCCAGGTTAAAGTAGTCATTTTCTGCTGAAGAAAATATGATGTATTGTCTGTTCCATTACATATACACTATATTTTGTGGCAGGATTGTATGGTTGTCATCATTACACTGAGGTCACGTTGAGTGAAATACATTGCTTTTCTAGCTGTTCTAAAGCGTTTGAGCGCTTGAGTCCACAATTGTGAAGTTGGAGTGAGCCTAGTTGAAGTAGCCATATTTATACTGAAGAAAATGTGATTAATTATCTGTTCCAATACCTGGAAACCATATTTTGTGCTAGAAAAGTATGAGTGTCACCATAATACTTAGTTCACCTTGAGAGAACAATGCATAGCATGTGTAGCCTTTCTAAAGCGTTTGAGCGTTTGTGGAGTGCTGCAAACGCTTTTTCAGGGACACGAAACGCCTAAAACCAGGAGTCCACAATTGTGAAGTTGGAGTGAGCCAAGTTAAAGAAGTCATATTTTTATTAAAGAAAATGTGATTAATTGTCTGTTCCAATACCTATAAACCATATTTTGTACCAGAAAAGTCACCATAATACTGAGTTCACGTTGAGAGAACAATGCATAGCATTTCTAGCCTTTCTAAAGCGTTTCAGCGCTTGTGGAGTGCTGCAAACGCTTTTTCAGAGAGAACACACGCTTAAAACCAAGTCCTCATAATATTGCAGATATAGTCAGCCAAGTTAAAGTAGTTATATTTTTACTGAAGATAATGTGATTTAATGTCTCTTCCACTACATGTACACTATATTTTGTGGCAAGATTGTATGTTTGTCATCATTACACTGAGTTCACGTTGAGTGAACTGCAAAGCGTTTCTAGGCTTTCTAAAGCGTTTGAGCGTTTGTGGAGTGCTGCAAACGATTTTTCATGGAGAACAAACGTCTAAAACCAAGTCCTCATATTATTGCAGATATAGTCAGCCAAAACATACAATCCTGCCACAAAAGATAGTGTATATGTAGTGGAAGAGAGATTAAATCACATTATCTTCAGCCATCATCTCCTATTCTAAGAGGTTGGGTCTTGGCCTTATCCTAAGGGATTTTGTGTTGATGATATCATGATGGGAAGTGGCCTCAGAGCTCCTATTTCAAATTTTATTCTTTAGAGTCCAAATGGCTGACTCATACTTCTGGATTTTTGCCTGGGTGTTAGGTCTTTCATGTGAACATCATTATACTTGTCTTAAGGCACGGTTCATTGCTATTGGGCTATGGACAAGAGCATTAAAAACCGACAAATCCTAGAATTTTATCTGTCTTAGCTAAATGAAAGGAGCTTGAGAACAAAACCCTGCTCCTTGGCTTCAGACAACCAAACAAAATTCCTTGGCCGTATTCTAAGGGTTTTAAGTCAGGGGAGATGATGTTAGGTGTTGGCTCTTGTTCAAATTTTTGATCTTTTGACACTAAATGTCTGTGTCATGTGTGCTTGTTCTTTTCTATGGCTTTAATAATTTTATTGCAATTTTTTCAGCGGTAGAGACCCTTCAGGGATTTGTGAGATTCTCTATGTGTAAATGTTGATTTTATTTCCTGTGCTGTTGGCCTTTGCCTCAGAATCATGCCCCATTGTCGTTATTTCAAGGCAATTTGCCAGGGTACCGTTGGGGCCTGGGCCGTAGCTCCCAAGAAAAACATGATTTGCTGTATTCTAAAGTGTTTAATGTTCGCAAGTGGACACAGGGCCAGGGCCTCAGAGCTTCCATTCCACGTTTGTTTCTTTACAGTTTCAATAGCTTGGTCATTAGTAGCAGATCCTTGCGTGGGTTCCAGAGCTGCGTGCACAATTTCTTTTCAAGCATCTGAATGGGTTGGGATTTTGGTTCAAAGCCCTGACAAATCCAAGCTCTCATTCCAATATTATAGACACTATTGTTAAGGTTTGGTTATTATTTAGTGGGCCTATGACCTTTGGCTCAAAGCTCAGATTGAATATTTTATTAAAGCTAAATGTCTGGGTCTTGTCTTCACATTATTCATTCAGTATTCTCTTCTAAGAGTATAGAGGCCTCTGGACCTGTGTTTTAGAGCTCATGACCCATCTTGCTCTTTCAAAAAGAAATGGCTCATACTGAGTATAGGCTCAGAGATTTCATTGCAATTTCTTTTCATCCTGGGCCTTAGTTCAGAAGTGTAGTTATAAGACCCAGGGCTTTGGCCTCCAAATTACCATTCGCATATTATAGTTCCTATTCCGAGTGGTTGGGTCTTGGCCTTATTCTAAGGGATTTTGTGTTGATGATATGATGGGAAATGGCCTCAGAGCTCCTATTTCAAATTTTATTCTTCAGAGTCCAAATGGCTGACTCATACTTCTGGAATTTTGCCTGGGTGTTAGGTCTTTCATGTGAACATCATTATACTCGTCTTAAGGTATGGTTCATTGCTACTGGGCTATGGACAAGAGCATTAAAAACTGACAAATCCTAGAGTTTTATCTGTCTTAGCTAAAAGAAAGGAGCTTGAGAACAAAACCCTGGTCCTTGACTTCAGAAAACCAAACAAAATTCCTTGGCCCTATTCTAAGGGTTTTAAGTCAGGGGAGATGATGTTAGGTGTTGGCTCTTGTTCAAATTTCTGATCTTTTGACACTAAATGTCTGTGTCATGTGTGCTTGTTCTTTTCTATGGCTTTAATAATTTTATTGCAATTTTTTCAGCGGTAGAGACCCTTCAGGGATTTGTGAAATTCTCTATGTGTAAATGTTGATTTTATTTCCTGTGCTGTTGGCCTTTGCCTCAGAATCATGCCCCATTGTCGTTATTTCAAGGCAATTTGCCAGGGTACCGTTGGGGCCTGGGCCGTAGCTCCCAAGAAAAACATGATTTGCTGTATTCTAAAGTGTTTAATGTTCGTGAGTGGACACCAGGCCAGGGCCTCAGAGCTTCCATTCCACGTTTGTTTCTTTACAGTTTCAATAGCTTGGTCATTAGTAGCAGATCCTTGCGTGGGTTCCAGAGCTGCATGCACAGTTTCTTTTCAAGCATCTGAACGTGTTGGGATTTTGGTTCAAAGCCCTGACAAATCCAAGCTCTCATTCCAATATTATAGACACTATTGTTAAGTGTTTGGTTATTATTTAGTGGGCCTATGACCTTTGGCTCAAAGCTCAGATTGAATATTTTATTAAAGCTAAATGTCTGGGTCTTGTCTTCACATTATTCATTCAGTATTCTCTTCTAAGAGTATAGAGGCCTCTGGACCTGTGTTTTAGAGCTCATGACCCATCTTGCTCTTTCAAAAAGAAATGGCTCATACTGAGTATAGGCTCAGAGATTTCATTGCAATTTCTTTTCATCCTGGGCCTTAGTTCAGAAGTGTAGTTATAAGACCCAGGGCTTTGGCCTCCAAATTACCATTCGCATATTATAGTTCCTATTCCGAGTGGTTGGGTCTTGGCCTTATTCTAAGGGATTTTGTGTTGATGATATGATGGGAAATGGCCTCAGAGCTCCTATTTCAAATTTTATTCTTCAGAGTCCAAATGGCTGACTCATACTTCTGGAATTTTGCCTGGGTGTTAGGTCTTTCATGTGAACATCATTATACTCGTCTTAAGGTATGGTTCATTGCTACTGGGCTATGGACACGAGCATTAAAAACTGACAAATCCTAGAGTTTTATCTGTCTTAGCTAAAAGAAAGGAGCTTGAGAACAAAACCCTGGTCCTTGACTTCAGAAAACCAAACAAAATTCCTTGGCCCTATTCTAAGGGTTTTAAGTCAGGGGAGATGATGTTAGGTGTTGGCTCTTGTTCAAATTTTTGATCTTTTGACACTAAATGTCTGTGTCATGTGTGCTTGTTCTTTTCTATGGCTTTAATAATTTTATTGCAATTTTTTCAGCGGTAGAGACCCTTCAGGGATTTGTGAGATTCTCTATGTGTAAATGTTGATTTTATTTCCTGTGCTCTTGGCCTTTGCCTCAGAATCATGCCCCATTGTCGTTATTTCAAGGCAATTTGCCAGGGTACCGTTGGGGCCTGGGCCGTAGCTCCCAAGAAAAACATGATTTGCTGTATTCTAAAGTGTTTAATGTTCGCAAGTGGACACAGGGCCAGGGCCTCAGAGCTTCCATTCCACGTTTGTTTCTTTACAGTTTCAATAGCTTGGTCATTAGTAGCAGATCCTTGCGTGGGTTCCAGAGCTGCGTGCACAATTTCTTTTCAAGCATCTGAATGGGTTGGGATTTTGGTTCAAAGCCCTGACAAATCCAAGCTCTCATTCCAATATTATAGACACTATTGTTAAGGTTTGGTTATTATTTAGTGGGCCTATGACCTTTGGCTCAAAGCTCAGATTGAATATTTTATTAAAGCTAAATGTCTGGGTCTTGTCTTCACATTATTCATTCAGTATTCTCTTCTAAGAGTATAGAGGCCTCTGGACCTGTGTTTTAGAGCTCATGACCCATCTTGCTCTTTCAAAAAGAAATGGCTCATACTGAGTATAGGCTCAGAGATTTCATTGCAATTTCTTTTCATCCTTGGCCTTAGTTCAGAAGTGTAGTTATAAGACCCAGGGCTTTGGCCTCCAAATTACCATTCGCATATTATAGTTCCTATTCCGAGTGGTTGGGTCTTGGCCTTATTCTAAGGGATTTTGTGTTGATGATATGATGGGAAATGGCCTCAGAGCTCCTATTTCAAATTTTATTCTTCAGAGTCCAAATGGCTGACTCATACTTCTGGAATTTTGCCTGGGTGTTAGGTCTTTCATGTGAAGATCATTATACTCGTCTTAAGGTATGGTTCATTGCTACTGGGCTATGGACAAGAGCATTAAAAACTGACAAATCCTAGAGTTTTATCTGTCTTAGCTAAAAGAAAGGAGCTTGAGAACAAAACCCTGGTCCTTGACTTCAGAAAACCAAACAAAATTCCTTGGCCCTATTCTAAGGGTTTTAAGTCAGGGGAGATGATGTTAGGTGTTGGCTCTTGTTCAAATTTCTGATCTTTTGACACTAAATGTCTGTGTCATGTGTGCTTGTTCTTTTCTATGGCTTTAATAATTTTATTGCAATTTTTTCAGCGGTAGAGACCCTTCAGGGATTTGTGAAATTCTCTATGTGTAAATGTTGATTTTATTTCCTGTGCTGTTGGCCTTTGCCTCAGAATCATGCCCCATTGTCGTTATTTCAAGGCAATTTGCCAGGGTACCGTTGGGGCCTGGGCCGTAGCTCCCAAGAAAAACATGATTTGCTGTATTCTAAAGTGTTTAATGTTCGTGAGTGGACACCAGGCCAGGGCCTCAGAGCTTCCATTCCACGTTTGTTTCTTTACAGTTTCAATAGCTTGGTCATTAGTAGCAGATCCTTGCGTGGGTTCCAGAGCTGCATGCACAGTTTCTTTTCAAGCATCTGAACGTGTTGGGATTTTGGTTCAAAGCCCTGACAAATCCAAGCTCTCATTCCAATATTATAGACACTATTGTTAAGTGTTTGGTTATTATTTAGTGGGCCTATGACCTTTGGCTCAAAGCTCAGATTGAATATTTTATTAAAGCTAAATGTCTGGGTCTTGTCTTCACATTATTCATTCAGTATTCTCTTCTAAGAGTATAGAGGCCTCTGGACCTGTGTTTTAGAGCTCATGACCCATCTTGCTCTTTCAAAAAGAAATGGCTCATACTGAGTATAGGCTCAGAGATTTCATTGCAATTTCTTTTCATCCTGGGCCTTAGTTCAGAAGTGTAGTTATAAGACCCAGGGCTTTGGCCTCCAAATTACCATTCGCATATTATAGTTCCTATTCCGAGTGGTTGGGTCTTGGCCTTATTCTAAGGGATTTTGTGTTGATGATATGATGGGAAATGGCCTCAGAGCTCCTATTTCAAATTTTATTCTTCAGAGTCCAAATGGCTGACTCATACTTCTGGAATTTTGCCTGGGTGTTAGGTCTTTCATGTGAACATCATTATACTCGTCTTAAGGTATGGTTCATTGCTACTGGGCTATGGACACGAGCATTAAAAACTGACAAATCCTAGAGTTTTATCTGTCTTAGCTAAAAGAAAGGAGCTTGAGAACAAAACCCTGGTCCTTGACTTCAGAAAACCAAACAAAATTCCTTGGCCCTATTCTAAGGGTTTTAAGTCAGGGGAGATGATGTTAGGTGTTGGCTCTTGTTCAAAGTTTTGATCTTTTGACACTAAATGTCTGTGTCATGTGTGCTTGTTCTTTTCTATGGCTTTAATAATTTTATTGCAATTTTTTCAGCGGTAGAGACCCTTCAGGGATTTGTGAGATTCTCTATGTGTAAATGTTGATTTTATTTCCTGTGCTCTTGTCCATTGTCTCAGAATCATGCTCCATTGTTGTTATTTCAAGGCAATTTGCCAGGGTACCGTTGGGGCCTTGGCCGTAGCTCCCAAGAAAAACATGATTTGCTGTATTCTAAAGTGTTTAATGTTCGTGAGTGGACACCAGGCCAGGGCCTCAGAGCTTCCATTCCACGTTTGTTTCTTTACAGTTTCAATAGCTTGGTCATTAGTAGCAGATCCTTGCGTGGGTTCCAGAGCTGCATGCACAATTTCTTTTCAAGCATCTGAACGGGTTGGGATTTTGGTTCAAAGCCCTGACAAATCCAAGCTCTCACTCCAATATTATAGACACTATTGTTAAGGTTTGGTTATTATTTAGTGGGCCTATGACCTTTGGCTCAAAGCTCAGATTGAATATTTTATTAAAGCTAAATGTCTGGGTCTTGTCTTCACATTATTCATTCAGTATTCTCTTCTAAGAGTATAGAGGCCTCTGGACCTGTGTTTTAGAGCTCATGACCCATCTTGCTCTTTCAAAAAGAAATGGCTCATACTGAGTATAGGCTCAGAGATTTCATTGCAATTTCTTTTCATCCTGGGCCTTAGTTCAGAAGTGTAGTTATAAGACCCAGGGCTTTGGCCTCCAAATTACCATTCGCATATTATAGTTCCTATTCCGAGTGGTTGGGTCTTGGCCTTATTCTAACGGATTTTCTGTTGATGATATCGTGATGGGAAGTGGCCTCAGAGCTCCTATTTCAAATATTATTCTTTAGAGTCCAAATGGCTGACTCATACTTCTGGAATTTTGCCTGGGTGTTAGGTCTTTCATGTGAAGATCATTATACTCGTCTTAAGGTATGGTTCATTGCTACTGGGCTATGGACACGAGCATTAAAAACTGACAAATCCTAGAGTTTTATCTGTCTTAGCTAAATAAAAGGAGCTTGAGAACAAAACCCTGGTCCTTGACTTCAGAAAACCAAACAAAATTCCTTGGCCCTATTCTAAGGGTTTTAAGTCAGGGGAGATGATGTTAGGTGTTGGCTCTTGTTCAAAGTTTTGATCTTTTGACACTAAATGTCTGTGTCATGTGTGCTTGTTCTTTTCTATGGCTTTAATAATTTTATTGCAATTTTTTCAGCGGTAGAGACCCTTCAGGGATTTGTGAGATTCTCTATATGTAAATGTTGATTTTATTTCCTGTGCTGTTGGCCTTTGCCTCAGAATCATGCCCCATTGTCGTTATTTCAAGGCAATTTGCCAGGGTACCGTTGGGGCCTGGGCCGTAGCTCCCAAGAAAAACATGATTTTTTGTATTCTAAAGTGTTTAATGTTCGCAAGTGGACACCGGGCCAGGGCCTCAGAGCTTCCATTCCACATTTGTTTCTTTACAGTTTCAATAGCTTGGTCATTAGCAGCAGATCCTTGCGTAGCTTCCAGAGCTGCATGCACAATTTCTTTTCAAGCATCTGAACGGGTTGGGATTTTGGTTCAAAGACCTGACAAATCCAAGCTCTCATTCCAATATTATAGACACTATTGTTAAGGTTTGGTTATTATTTAGTGGGCCTATGACCTTTGGCTCAAAGCTCAGATTGAATATTTTATTAAAGCTAAATGTCTGGGTCTTGTCTTCACATTATTCATTCAGTATTCTCTTCTAAGAGTATAGAGGCCTCTGGACCTGTGTTTTAGAGCTCATGACCCATCTTGCTCTTTCAAAAAGAAATGGCTCATACTGAGTATAGGCTCAGAGATTTCATTGCAATTTCTTTTCATCCTGGGCCTTAGTTCAGAAGTGTAGTTATAAGACCCGGGGCTTTGGCCTCCAAATTACCATTCGCATATTATAGTTCCTATTCCGAGTGGTTGGGTCTTGGCCTTATTCTAAGGGATTTTGTGTTGATGATATGATGGGAAATGGCCTCAGAGCTCCTATTTCAAATTTTATTCTTCAGAGTCCAAATGGCTGACTCATACTTCTGGAATTTTGCCTGGGTGTTAGGTCTTTCATGTGAACATCATTATACTCGTCTTAAGGTATGGTTCATTGCTACTGGGCTATGGACATGAGCATTAAAAACTGACAAATCCTAGAGTTTTATCTGTCTTAGCTAAATAAAAGGAGCTTGAGAACAAAACCCTGGTCCTTGACTTCAGAAAACCAAACAAAATTCCTTGGCCCTATTCTAAGGGTTTTAAGTCAGGGGAGATGATGTTAGGTGTTGGCTCTTGTTCAAAGTTTTGATCTTTTGACACTAAATGTCTGTGTCATGTGTGCTTGCTCTTTTCTATGGCTTTAATAATTTTATTGCAATTTTTTCAGCGGTAGAGACCCTTCAGGGATTTGTGAGATTCTCTATGTGTAAATGTTGATTTTATTTCCTGTGCTCTTGTCCATTGTCTCAGAATCATGCTCCATTGTCGTTATTTCAAGGCAATTTGCCAGGGTACCGTTGGGGCCTTGGCCGTAGCTCCCAAGAAAAACATGATTTGCTGTATTCTAAAGTGTTTAATGTTCGCGAGTGGACACCGGGCCAGGGCCTCAGAGCTTCCATTCCACGTTTGTTTCTTTACAGTTTCAATAGCTTGGTCATTAGTAGCAGATCCTTGCGTGGGTTCCAGAGCTGCATGCACAGTTTCTTTTCAAGCATCTGAACGTGTTGGGATTTTGGTTCAAAGCCCTGACAAATCCAAGCTCTCATTCCAATATGATAGACACTATTGTTAAGGTTTGGTTATTATTTAGTGGGCCTATGACCTTTGGCTCAAAGCTCAGATTGAATATTTTATTAAAGCTAAATGTCTGGGTCTTGTCTTCACATTATTCATTCAGTATTCTCTTCTAAGAGTATAGAGGCCTCTGGACCTGTGTTTTAGAGCTCATGACCCATCTTGCTCTTTCAAAAAGAAATGGCTCATATTGAGTATAGGCTCAGAGATTTCATTGCAATTTCTTTTATCCTGGGCCTTAGTTCAGAAGTGAAGTTATAAGACCCGGGGCTTTGGCCTCCAAATTACCATTCGCATATTATAGTTCCTATTCCGAGTGGTTGGGTCTTGGCCTCATTCTAAGGGATTTTGTGTTGATGATATGATGGGAAATGGCCTCAGAGCTCCTATTTCAAATTTTATTCTTTAGAGTCCAAATGGCTGACTCATACTTCTGGAATTTTGCCTGGGTGTTAGGTCTTTCATGTGAACATCATTATACTCGTCTTAAGGTATGGTTCATTGCTACTGGGCTATGGACATGAGCATTAAAAACTGACAAATCCTAGAGTTTTATCTGTCTTAGCTAAATAAAAGGAGCTTGAGAACAAAACCCTGGTCCTTGACTTCAGAAAACCAAACAAAATTCCTTGGACCTATTCTAAGGGTTTTAAGTCAGGGGAGATAATGTTAGGTGTTGGCTCTTGTTCAAAGTTTTGATCTTTTGACACTAAATGTCTGTGTCATGTGTGCTTGCTCTTTTCTATGGCTTTAATAATTTTATTGCAATTTTTTCAGCGGTAGAGACCCTTCAGGGATTTGTGAGATTCTCTATGTGTAAATGTTGATTTTATTTCCTGTGCTCTTGTCCATTGTCTCAGAATCATGCTCCATTGTCGTTATTTCAAGGCAATTTGCCAGGGTACCGTTGGGGCCTTGGCCGTAGCTCCCAAGAAAAACATGATTTGCTGTATTCTAAAGTGTTTAATGTTCGCGAGTGGACACCGGGCCAGGGCCTCAGAGCTTCCATTCCACGTTTGTTTCTTTACAGTTTCAATAGCTTGGTCATTAGTAGCAGATCCTTGCGTGGGTTCCAGAGCTGCATGCACAGTTTCTTTTCAAGCATCTGAACGTGTTGGGATTTTGGTTCAAAGCCCTGACAAATCCAAGCTCTCATTCCAATATGATAGACACTATTGTTAAGGTTTGGTTATTATTTAGTGGGCCTATGACCTTTGGCTCAAAGCTCAGATTGAATATTTTATTAAGGCTAAATGTCTGGGTCTTCTCTTCACGTTATTCATTCAGTATTCTCTTCTAAGAGTATAGAGGCCTCTGGACCTGTGTTTTAGAGCTCATGACCCATCTTGCTCTTTCAAAAAGAAATGGCTCATATTGAGTATAGGCTCAGAGATTTCATTGCAATTTCTTTTTATCCTGGGCCTTAGTTCAGAAGTGAAGTTATAAGACCCGGGGCTTTGGCCTCCAAATTACCATTCGCATATTATAGTTCCTATTCCGAGTGGTTGGGTCTTGGCCTCATTCTAAGGGATTTTGTGTTGATGATATGATGGGAAATGGCCTCAGAGCTCCTATTTCAAATTTTATTCTTTAGAGTGCAAATGGCTGACTCATACTTCTGGAATTTTGCCTGGGTGTTAGGTCTTTCATGTGAACATCATTATACTCGTCTTAAGCTTTTGTTTATTGTATTTGGTCTACGGACCAGAGCTAAAAAACACAAGTCCTAGAGTTTTATCTGTTTTAGAAAAACGAAAGAAGCTTGAGAACAAGACCGTTGTCCTGGGCTTCAGAGAACCAAACCAAATTCCTTAGTCCTATTCTAAGTGTTTTATGTCACGGGGAATGGTGATTGGCCTTGGATATGGTTCTAATTTTTAATCTTTTGACACTAAATGTCTGTGTCATGTGTGCTTGTTCTTTTCTCGTGCCTTAGTAATTTAATCGCAATTTCTTATCAACTGTGGAGACCCATCAGGGATTTGTGAGATTCTCTATGTGGAAATGTTGATTTCAGTTCCTGTACTCTTGGCCTTTGCCTCAGAATCATGCCCTATTTTTGTTATTTCGAGGCAATTTGCCAGGGTACCGTTGGGGCCTGGGCCGTAGCTCCCAAGAAAAACATGATTTGCTGTATTCTAAAGTGTTTAATGTTCGCGAGTGGACACCGGGCCAGGGCCTCAGAGCTTCCATTCCACGTTTGTTTCTTTACAGTTTCAATAGCTTGGTCATTAGTAGCAGATCCTTGCGTGGGTTCCAGAGCTGCAGGATTGTACGTTTGTCATCATTACACTGAGTTCACGTTGAGTGAACCGCACAGCGTTTCTAGCATTTCTAAAGCGTTTGAGCGCTGGTGGAGTGCTGCAAACGCTTTTTCTGGGAGAACAAACGCCTAAAACCAAGTCCTCATAATATTGCAGATATATTGAGCCAAGTTAAAGTAGTTATATCTATAAAGAAGAAAATGTGATTAATTCTCTATTCCAATACCTATAAAGTACTTTTTGTGCCAGACAAGTACGAGTGTCACCATCATACTGAGTTCACGTTGAGAGAACAATGCATGGCGTTTCTAGGCTTTCTAAAGCGTTTGAGCGCTTGTGGAGTGCTGCAAACGCTTTTTCAGGGAGAACAAACGCCTAAAACCAAGTCCTCATAATATTGCAGTTCTTGATAGCCAAGTTAAAGTAGATATATTTTTACTGAAGATAATTTGATTTAATTTCTCTTCTGCTACATATACACTATATTTTGTGGCAGGATTGTATGTTTTTGTCAATATTACACTGATTTCACGTTGAGTGAACTGCATAGCGTTTCCAGCCTTTCTAAAGCGTTTGAGCGCTTATGGAGTGCTGCAAACGCTTTTTCAGGGAGAACAAACGCCTAAAACCAAGTCCTCATAATATTGCAGATATAGTCAGCCAAGTAAAAGTAGTTATATTTTTACTGAAGATAATGTGATTTAATGTCTCTTCCATTACATATGCACTATATTGTGTGGCAGGACTGTATGTTTGTCATCATTACACTGAGTTCACGTTGAGAGAACAATCCATGGCGTTTCTAGCCTTTCTAAAGCGTTTGAGCGCTTGTGGAGTGCTGCAAACGCTTTCTCAGGGAGCCGAAACGCCTAAAACCACGAGTCCACAATTGTGAAGTTGAAGTGAGCCACGTAAAAGTAGTTATATTTCTAATGAAGAAAATGTGATTAATTGTCTGTTCCAATACCTATGAAGTACATTTTGTGGCAGAAAAGTACAAGTGTCACCATCGTACTGAGTTCACGTTGAGAGAACAATGCATGGCGTTTCTAGGCTTTCTAAAGCGTTTGAGCGCTTCTGGAGTGCTGCAAACGCTTTTTCAGGGAGCCGAAACGCTTAAAAGCAAGTCCTCATAATATTGCAGTTCTTGATAGCCAAGTTAAAGTAGTGATCTTTTTACTGAAGATCATGTGATTTCATTTCTCTTCTGCTACATATACACTATACTTTGTGGCAGGATTGTATGTTTTTGTCAATATTACACTGAGTTCACGTTGAGTGAACTGCATAGCGTTTCGAGGCTTTCTAAAGCGTTTGAGCGCTTCTGGAGTGCTGCAAACGCTTTTTCAGGGAGAACAAACGCTTAAAGCCAAGTCCTCACAATATTGCAGTTCTTGACAGCCAAGTTAAAGTAGTTATATTTTTACTGAAGATAATGTGATTTAATGTCTCTTACACTACATATACACTATATTCTGTGGAAGGATTGTATGTTTTTGTCCATATTACACTGAGTTCACGTTGAGTTAACTGCATAGCGTTTCTAGGCTTTCTAAAGCGTTTGAGCGCTTGTGCAGTGCTGCAAAGGCTTTCTCAGGGAGCCGAAACGTCTAAAACCACGAGTCCACAATTGTGAAGTTGGATTTAGCCAAGTAAAAGTAGTTATATCTATAAAGAAGAAAATGTGATTAATTCTCTATTCCAATTCCTATAAAGTACTTTTTGTGCCAGAAAAGTACGAGTGTCACCATCATACTGAGTTCACGTTGAGCGAACAATGCATGGCGTTTCTAGCCTTTCTAAAGCGTTTGAGCGCTTGTGGAGTGCTGCAAACGCTTTTTCAGGGAGAACAAACGCCTAAAACCAAGTCCTCATAACATTGCAGTTCTTGATAGCCAAGTTAAAGTAGTTATATTTTTACTGAAGATAATTTGATTTAATTTCTCTTCTACTACATATACACTATATTTTGTGGCAGGATTGTATGTTTTTGTCTATATTACACTGAGTTCACGTTGAGTGAACTGCATAGCGTTTCCAGCCTTTCTAAAGCGTTTGAGCGCTTCTGGAGTGCTGCAAACGCTTTTTCAGGGAGAACAAACGCCTAAAACCAAGTCCTCATAATATTGCAGATATAGAGAGCCAAGTTAAAGTAGTTATATTTTTACTGAAGATAATGTGATTTAATGTCTCTTCCATTACATATGCACTATATTGTGTGGCAGGACTGTATGTTTGTCATCATTACACTGAGTTCACGTTGAGTGAACTGCATAGCGTTTCCAGCTTTTCTAAAGCGTTTGAGCGCTTCTGGAGTGCTGCAAACGCTTTTTCAGGGAGCGGAAACGCCTAAAACCAAGTCCTCATAATATTGCAGATATAGTGAGCCAAGTTAAAGTAGTTATATTTTTACTGAAGATAATGTGATTTAATGTCTCTTCCATCACATATGCACTATATTGTGTGGCAGGACTGTATGTTTGTCATCATTACACTGAGTTCACGTTGAGTGAATGGCATAGCGTTTCTAGCCTTTCTAAAGCGTTTGAGCACTGGTGGAGTGCTGCAAACGCTTTCTCAGGGAGCCGAAACGCCTAAAACCACGAGTCCACAATTGTGAAGTTGAAGTGAGCCACGTAAAAGTAGTTATATTTCTAATGAAGAAAATGTGATTAATTGTCTGTTCCAATACCTATGAAGTACATTTTGTGGCAGAAAAGTACAAGTGTCACCATCATACTGAGTTCACGTTGAGAGAACAATGCATAGCGTGTCTAGGCTTTCTAAAGCGTTTGAGCGCTTGTGGAGTGCTGCAAACGCTTTTTCAGAGAGCCGAAACGCCTAAACCCAAGTCCTCATAATATTGCAGTTCTTGACAGCCAAGATAAAGTAGTTATATTTTTACTGAAGATAATGTGATTTAATTTCTCTTCTGCTACATATACACTAGATTTTGTGGCAGGATTGTATGTTTTTGTCAATATTACACTGAGTTCACGCTGAGTGAGCTGCATAGCGTTTCCAGCCTTTCTAAAGCGTTTGAGCGCTTCTGGAGTGCTGCAAACGCTTTTTCAGGGAGAAAAAACGCTTAAAACCAAGTCCTCATAATATTGCAGTTCTTGACAGCCAAGTTAAAGTATTTATATTTTTACTGAAGATAATGTGATTTAATGTCTCTTACACTACATATACACTATATTTTGTGGAAGGATTGTATGTTTTTGTCCATATTACACTGAGTTCACGTTGAGTTAACTGCATAGCGTTTCTAGGCTTTCTAAAGCGTTTGAGCGCTTGTGGAGTGCTGCAAACGCTTTTTCAGGGAGAACAAACGCCTAAAACCAAGTCTTCATAATATTGCAGTTATAGTGAGCCAAGTTAAAGTAGTTATATTTTTACTGAAGATAATGTGATTTAATGTCTCTTCCATTACATATGCACTATATTGTGTGGCAGGACTGTATGTTTGTCATCATTACACTGAGTTCACGTTGAGTGAACTGCATAGCGTTTCCAGCTTTTCTAAAGCGTTTGAGCGCTTCTGGAGTGCTGCAAACGCTTTTTCAGGGAGAACAAACGCCTAAAACCAAGTCCTCATAATATTGCAGATATAGTGAGCCAAGTTAAAGTAGTTATATTTTTACTGAAGATAATGTGATTTAATGTCTCTTCCATCACATATGCACTATATTGTGTGGCAGGACTGTATGTTTGTCATCATTACACTGCGTTCACGTTGAGTGAATTGCATAGCGTTTCTAGCCTTTCTAAAGCGTTTGAGCACTTGTGGAGTGCTGCAAACGCTTTCTCAGGGAGAACAAACGCCTAAGACCACGAGTCCACAATTGTGAAGTTGAAGTGAGCCACGTAAAAGTAGTTATATTTCTAATGAAGAAATGTGATTAATTGTCTGTTCCAATACCTATGAAGTACATTTTGTGGCAGAAAAGTACGTGTCACCATCATACTGAGTTCACGTTGAGAGAACAATGCATAGCAATTCTAGCCTTTCTAAAGCGTTTGAGCGCTTCTGGAGTGCTGCAAACGCTTTTTCAAGGAGCCGAAACGCCTAAATCCAAGTCCTCATAATATTGCAGTTCTTGATAGCCAAGTTAAAGTAGTTATATTTTTACTGAAGATAATGTGATTTAATTTCTCTTCTGCTACATATACACTATATTTTGTGGCAGGATTGTATGTTTTTGTCAATACTACACTGAGTTCACGTTGAGTGAGCTGCATAGCGTTTCCAGCCTTTCTAAAGCGTTTGAGCGCTTCTGGAGTGCTGCAAACGCTTTTTCAAGGAGCCGAAACGCCTAAATCCAAGTCCTCATAACATTGCAGTCCTTGATAGCCAAGTTAAAGTAGTTATATTTTTACTGAAGATAATGTGATTTAATGTCTCTTCCATTACATATGCACTATATTGTGTGGCAGGACTGTATGTTTGTCATCATTACACTGAGTTCACGTTGAGTGAACTGCCTAGCGTTTCTAGCCTTTCTAAAGCGTTTGAGCGCTTGTGGAGTGCTGCAAACTCTTTCTCAGGGAGCCGAAACGCCTAAAACCACGAGTCCACAATCGTGAAGTTGAAATGAGCCACGTAAAAGTAGTTATATCTATAAAGAAGAAAATGTGATTAATTCTTTATTCTAATACCTATAAAGTACTTTTTGTGCCAGAGAAGTACGAGTGTCACCGTCATACTGAGTTCACGTTGAGAGAACAATGCATGGCGTTTCTAGGCTTTCTAAAGCGTTTGAGCGCTTGTGGAGTGCTGCAAACGCTTTTTCAGGGAGAACAAACGCCTAAAACCAAGTCCTCATAACATTGCAGTTCTTGATAGCCAAGTTAAAGTAGTTATATTTTTATTGAAGATAATGTGATTTAATTTCTCTTCTGCTACATATACACTATATTTTGTGGCAGGATTGTGTGTTTTTGTCAATATTACATTGAGTTCACGTTGAGTGAACTGCATAGCGTTTCTAGCCTTTCTAAAGCGTTTGAGCGCTTCTGGAGTGCTGCAAACGCTTTTTCTGGGAGAAAAAAGGCTTAAAGCCAAGTCCTCATAATATTGCAGATATAGTCAGCCAAGTTAAAATAGTTATATTTTTACTGAAGATAATGTGATTTAATGTCTCTTCCACTACATATACACTATATTTTGTGGAAGGATTGTATGTTTTTGTCCATATTACACTGAGTTCACGTTGAGTTAACTGCATAGCGTTTCTAGCCTTTCTAAAGCGTTTGAGCGCTTGTGCAGTGCTGCAAAGGCTTTCTCAGGGAGCCGAAACGTCTAAAACCACGAGTCCACAATTGTGAAGTTGGATTTAGCCAAGTAAAAGTAGTTATATCTATGAAGAAGAAAATGTGATTAATTCTCTATTCCAATTCCTATAAAGTACTTTTTGCGCCAGAAAAGTACGAGTGTCACCATCATACTGCGTTCACGTTGAGAGAACAATGCATAGCGTTTCCAGCCTTTCTAAAGCGTTTGAGCGCTTTTGGAGTGCTGCAAACGCTTTTTCAGGGAGAACAAACGCCTAAAAGCAAGTCCTCATAACATTGCAGTTCTTGATAGCCAAGTTAAAGTAGTTATATTTTTACTGAAGATAATTTGATTTAATTTCTCTTCTACTACATATACACTATATTTTGTGGCAGGATTGTATGTTTTTGTCTATATTACACTGAGTTCACGTTGAGTGAACTGCATAGCGTTTCTAGCCTTTCTAAAGCGTTTGAGCGCTTGTGGAGTGCTGCAAACGCTTTTTCAGGGAGAACAAACGCCTAAAACCAAGTCCTCATAATATTGCAGATATAGTGAGCAAAGTTAAAGTAGTTATATTTTTACTGAAGATAATGTGATTTAATGTCTCTTCCATTACATATGCACTATATTGTGTGGCAGGACTGTATGTTTGTCATCATTACACTGAGTTCACGTTGAGTGAACTGCATAGCGTTTCCAGCTTTTCTAAAGCGTTTGAGCGCTTCTGGAGTGCTGCAAACGCTTTTTCAGGGAGCCGAAACGCCTAAAACCAAGTCCTCATAATATTGCAGATATAGTGAGCCAAGTTAAAGTAGTTATATTTTCACTGACGATAATGTGATTTAATGTCTCTTCCATCACATATGCACTATATTGTGTGGCAGGACTGTATGTTTGTCATCATTACACTGAGTTCACGTTGAGTGAATGGCATAGCGTTTCTAGCCTTTCTAAAGCGTTTGAGCACTGGTGGAGTGCTGCAAACGCTTTCTCAGGGAGCCGAAACGCCTAAAACCACGAGTCCACAATTGTGAAGTTGAAGTGAGCCACGTAAAAGTAGTTATATTTCTAATGAAGAAAATGTGATTAATTGTCTGTTCCAATACCTATGAAGTACATTTTGTGGCAGAAAAGTACAAGTGTCACCATCATACTGAGTTCACGTTGAGAGAATAATGCATAGCGTTTCTAGGCTTTCTAAAGCGTTTGAGCGCTTGTGGAGTGCTGCAAACGCTTTTTCAGGGAGCCGAAACGCCTAAACCCAAGTCCTCATAATATTGCAGTTCTTGACAGCCAAGAAAAAGTAGTTATATTTTTACTGAAGACAATGTGATTTAATTTCTCTTCTGCTACATATACACTAGATTTTGTGGCAGGATTGTATGTTTTTGTCAATATTACACTGAGTTCACGCTGAGTGAGCTGCATAGCGTTTCCAGCCTTTCTAAAGCGTTTGAGCGCTTCTGGAGTGCTGCAAACGCTTTTTCAGGGAGAAAAACGCTTAAAACCAAGTCCTCATAATATTGCAGTTCTTGACAGCCAAGTTAAAGTAGTTATATTTTTACTGAAGATAATGTGATTTAATGTCTCTTACACTACATATACACTATATTTTGTGGAAGGATTGTATGTTTTTGTCCATATTACACTGAGTTCACGTTGAGTTAACTGCATAGCGTTTCTAGGCTTTCTAAAGCGTTTGAGCGCTTGTGCAGTGCTGCAAAGGCTTTCTCAGGGAGCCGAAACGTCTAAAACCAAGAGTCCACAATTGTGAAGTTGGATTTAGCCAAGTAAAAGTAGTTATATCTATAAAGAAGAAAATGTGATTAAGTCTCTATTCCAATACCTATAAAGTACTTTTTGTGCCAGAAAAGTACGAGTGTCACCATCATACTGAGTTCACGTTGAGCGAACAATGCATGGCGTTTCTACGCTTTCTAAAGCGTTTGAGCGCTTTTGGAGTGCTGCAAACGCTTTTTCAGGGAGAACAAACGCCTAAAACCAAGTCCTCATAACATTGCAGTTCTTGATAGCCAAGTTAAAGTAGTTATATTTTTACTGAAGATAATTTGATTTAATTTCTCTTCTACTACATATACACTATATTTTGTGGCAGGATTGTATGTTTTTGTCTATATTACACTGAGTTCACGTTGAGAGAACAATGCATAGCGTTTCTAGGCTTTCTAAAGCGTTTGAGCGCTTGTGGAGTGCTGCAAACGCTTTTTCAGGGAGCCGAAACGCCTAAACCCAAGTCCTCATAATATTGCAGTTCTTGACAGCCAAGATAAAGTAGTTATATTTTTACTGAAGATAATGTGATTTAATTTCTCTTCTGCTACATATACACTAGATTTTGTGGCAGGACTGTATGTTTGTCATCATTACACTGAGTTCACGTTGAGTGAACTGCATAGCGTTTCCAGCTTTTCTAAAGCGTTTGAGCGCTTGTGGAGTGCTGCAAACGCTTTTTCAGGGAGAACAAACGCCTAAAACCAAGTCCTCATAATATTGCAGATATAGTGAGCCAAGTTAAAGTAGTTATATTTTTACTGAAGATAATGTGATTTAATGTCTCTTCCATCACATATGCACTATATTGTGTGGCAGGACTGTATGTTTGTCATCATTACATTGCGTTCACGTTGAGTGAATTGCATAGCGTTTCTAGCCTTTCTAAAGCGTTTGAGCACTTGTGGAGTGCTGCAAACGCTTTCTCAGGGAGCCGAAACGCCTAAGACCACGAGTCCACAATTGTGAAGTTGAAGTGAGCCACGTAAAAGTAGTTATATTTCTAATGAAGAAAATGTGATTAATTGTCTGTTCCAATACCTATGAAGTACATTTTGTGGCAGAAAAGTACGTGTCACCATCATACTGAGTTCACGTTGAGAGAACAATGCATAGCAATTCTAGCCTTTCTAAAGCGTTTGAGCGCTTCTGGAGTGCTGCAAACGCTTTTTCAAGGAGCCGAAACGCCTAAATCCAAGTCCTCATAATATTGCAGTTCTTGATAGCCAAGTTAAAGTAGTTATATTTTTACTGAAGATAATGTGATTTAATTTCTCTTCTGCTACATATACACTATATTTTGTGGCAGGATTGTATGTTTTTGTCAATACTACACTGAGTTCACGTTGAGTGAGCTGCATAGCGTTTCCAGCCTTTCTAAAGCGTTTGAGCGCTTCTGGAGTGCTGCAAACGCTTTTTCAGGGAGAACACACGCCTAAAACCAAGTCCTCATAATATTGCAGATATAGTGAGCCAAGTTAAAGTAGTTATATTTTTCCTGAAGACAATGTGATTTAATGTCTCTTCCATTACATATGCACTATATTGTGTGGCAGGACTGTATGTTTGTCATCATTACACTGAGTTCACGTTGAGTGAACTGCCTAGCGTTTCTAGCCTTTCTAAAGCGTTTGAGCGCTTCTGGAGTGCTGCAAACTCTTTCTCAGGGAGCCGAAACGCCTAAAACCACGAGTCCACAATCGTGAAGTTGAAATGAGCCCACGTAAAAGTAGTTATATCTATAAAGAAGAAAATGTGATTAATTCTTTATTCTAATACCTATAAAGTACTTTTTGTGCCAGAGAAGTACGAGTGTCACCGTCATACTGAGTTCACGTTGAGAGAACAATGCATGGCGTTTCTAGGCTTTCTAAAGCGTTTGAGCGCTTCTGGAGTGCTGCAAACGCTTTTTCAGGGAGAACAAACGCCTAAAACCAAGTCCTCATAACATTGCAGTTCTTGATAGCCAAGTTAAAGTAGTTATATTTTTATTGAAGATAATGTGATTTAATTTCTCTTCTGCTACATATACACTATATTTTGTGGCAGGATTGTGTGTTTTTGTCAATATTACATTGAGTTCACGTTGAGTGAACTGCATAGCGTTTCTAGCCTTTCTAAAGCGTTTGAGCGCTTCTGGAGTGCTGCAAACGCTTTTTCTGGGAGAAAAAAGGCTTAAAGCCAAGTCCTCATAATATTGCAGATATAGTCAGCCAAGTTAAAATAGTTATATTTTTACTGAAGATAATGTGATTTAATGTCTCTTCCACTACATATACACTATATTTTGTGGAAGGATTGTATGTTTTTGTCCATATTACACTGAGTTCACGTTGAGTTAACTGCATAGCGTTTCTAGCCTTTCTAAAGCGTTTGAGCGCTTGTGCAGTGCTGCAAAGGCTTTCTCAGGGAGCCGAAACGTCTAAAACCACGAGTCCACAATTGTGAAGTTGGATTTAGCCAAGTAAAAGTAGTTATATCTATGAAGAAGAAAATGTGATTAATTCTTTATTCCAATTCCTATAAAGTACTTTTTGCGCCAGAAAAGTACGAGTGTCACCATCATACTGAGTTCACGTTGAGAGAACAATGCATAGCGTTTCCAGCCTTTCTAAAGCGTTTGAGCGCTTGTGGAGTGCTGCAAACGCTTTTTCATGGAGCCGAAACGCCTAAAACGACGAGTCCACAATTGTGAAGTTGGAGTGAGCCAAGTAAAAATAGCCATATTTAAACTGACGAAAAGGTGATTAATTGTCTATTCCAATACCTATAAACTACATTTTATGCCAGGAAAGTATGAGTGTCACAATCAAGCTGAGTTAACGTTGAGAGAAAAATGTATGGTGTTTCTAGCCTTTCTAAAGCGTTTGAGCGCTTGTGGAGTGCTGCAAACGCTTTTTCAGGGAGCTGAAACGCGCAAAACCAAGTCCTCATAACATTGCAGATATAGTGAGCCAAGTTAAAGTTGTTATGTTCTTACTGAAGATAATGTGATTTAATGTCTTGTCCACTACATATACACTATATTTTGGGGCAGGATTGTATGTTTTTGTCTAAATTACACGGAGTTCACGTTGAGAGAACAATGCATAGCGTTTCTAGGCTTTCTAAAGCGTTTGAGCGCTTGTGGAGTGCTGCAAACGCTTTCTCACGGAGCCGAAACGCCTAAAACCACGAGTCCACAATTGTGAAGTTGGAGTGAGCCAAGTAAAAGTAGTCATATTTTTATTAAAGATTATGTGATTAGTTGTCTGTTCCAATACCTATAAAGTACATTCTGTGCCAGAAAAGTATGAGTGTCACAATCAAGCTGAGTTCACGTTGAGAGAAAAATGTATGCCTTTCTAAAGCGTTTGAGCGCTTGTGGAGTGCTGCAAACGCTTTTTCAGGGAGCCCAAACGCGCAAAACCAAGTCCTTATAATATTGCAGATATAGACAGCCAGGTTAAAGTTGTTATGTTCTTACTGAAGACAATGTGATTTAATGTCTTGTCCACTACATATACAGTATATTTTGGGGCAGGATTGTATGTTTGTCTACATTACACTGAGTTCAGGTTGAGTGAACCGCGTAGCGTTTCCAGCCTTTCTTAAGCGTTTGAGCGCTTGTGGAGTGCTTGTAAACGCTTTTTCATGGAGATCAAAGGCCTAAAACCAAGTCCTCATAATTGTTCAGCTGAAGTCAAGCAAGTGAAAGTAGTCATATTTTTAATGATGATAACATGATGTATTGTCTGTTCCAATACCTATAAACTATATTTAAGGCAGAAATGTATGTTTTTTAACATTATACTGAATTTCACGTTCAGAGAACACTACCTGGCGTTTTTAGCCTTTCTAAAGCGTTTGAGCCCTTGTGGAGTTCTGCAAACGCTTTTTCATGGAGCCGAAACGCCTAACGAGTCCACGATTGTGAAGTTGGAGTGAGCCAAGTAAAAGTAGCCATATTTTTATTGAAGAAAATGTGATTAATTGTCTGTTCCAATACCTATAAACTACATTTTGTGTCAGAAAAGTATGAGTGTCACCATCATGCTGAGTTCACGTTGAGAGAACAATGCATAGCGTTTCTAGCCTTTCCAAAGGGTTTGCGCGCTTGTGGTGTGCTGGAAACGCCGTTTTGGCGAGAGCAACGCCTTAAACCAAGGCTTCAAAATTGTTCAGTTGTTGTCAGCCAGGTTAAAGTAGTCACATTTTTACTGACGAAAATATGATTTGTTATCCTTTAAATTACACGTGAAGGATTTATCATGCCAGAAATTTGTTATCATCATGCTGCGTTCACGTTCAGAGAACACTGCATGGCGTTTCTTGCCTTTCTAAAGCGTTTGAGCGCTTCTGGAGTGCTGGAAACGGCTTTTCATGGAGACCAAATGCCTAAAACTACGACTTCATTATTGTCACATATTTTTACTACTATTGAAAATGGGATTTATTGTCTCATCCATTACATATATTCTATATTGTGTGGCAAAAATGTTTGTTTGTCATCATCCTACTGAGTTCACATTGAGAGAAAACTGCATATCGTTTCTAGCCTTTCTAAAGCGTTTGACCGCTTGTGGGGTGCTGGAAACGCCTTTTCAGTGTGAACAAAATAAAAAACATTACTAAAGCCAAAGACAAGAACAAGTGCGCATGACCCAGACATGTCGTGTCTAAAGATTAAAAATTTTAATAGGATCCAAGGCCTATTATCCTTTCCCCTGACATAAAAAATTTAGAATAGGACCAAGAACTTTTGATCGGATCTCTGAAGCCCAGGACAAAGGTCTTGTTCTCAAGCTTCTTTGGTTTTTCTAAAACAGATTAAACTCTAGGACTTGTGTTTTCAGGCTCTGGTCTGTAGCCCAAAAACAAGAAGCAAAACCTTAAAACGGATACAATAATGTTGACATGAAAGACCTAAGACCCAGGCAAAATTCCAGAAGTATGGGTAAGCCGTTTGGACTCTAAAGAATAAAATTTGAAATAAGCATTCTGAGGCCACTTCCCATCATGATATCATCAACACAAAATCCCTTAGGATAAGGCCAAGACCCAACCTCTTAGAATAGGAACTATACTATGTGAATGGTAATTTGGAGGCCAAAGCCACGGGTCTTATAACTACAATTCTGAACTGAGGCCAAGGATGAAAAGAAATTGCAATGAAATCTCTGAGCCAATACTCAATATGAGCCGTTTCTTGTTGAAAGAGCAAGATGGGTCAAGAGCTCTAAAACAAATGTCCAGAGACCTCTATCCTCTTAGAAGAGAATACTGAATGAATAATGTGAAGACAAGACCCAGATATTTAGGCTTTAAAAATATTCAATCTGAACTTTGAGCCAAAGGTCATAGGCCCACTAAATAATAACCAACACTTAACAATAGTTTCTATAATATTGGAATGGGAGCTTGGAGATGTTGGGTCTTTGAACCAAAATCCCAGTCTGTTCAGATGCTTGAAAAGAAACTGTGCATGCAGCTCTGGAACCCACACAAGGATCTGCTACCAATGACCAAGCTATTGAAACTGTAAAGAAAAAAAGTGGAATGGAAGCTCTGAGGCCCAGGCCCAGTGTCCTCTCGCAAGCACAAAACACTTTCGAATACAACAAATCATGTTTTTCTGGGGGGGCTAAGACCCAGGCCCAGGCCATGGGTACCCTGGCAAATTGCCTTGAAATAACACAATCTGCGGTATGATTCTGAGGCAAAGGCCAAGAGCACAGGAAATAAAATCAACATTTACACTTAGAGAATCTCAAAAAATCTCTGAAGGGTCTCTACCGCTGACACAATTGCAGTAAAGTTACTAAAGCTATAGAAAAGATCAAGCATGCATGAAACAGACATTTAGTGTCAAAAGATTAAAAACTTGAACAAGAGCCAACACCTAACATCTTCTCCCCTGACTTAAAACCCTTAGAATAGGGCCAAGGAATTTTGTTTGGTTTTCTGAAGCCAAGGACCAGGGTTTTGTTCTCAAGCTCCTTTCATTTAGCTAAGACAGATAAAATTCTAGGATTTGTCAGTTTTTAATGCTCTTGTCCGTAGCCCAATAGCAATGAACCATACCTTAAGACGAGTATAATGATGTTCACATGAAAGACCTAACACCCAGGCAAAATTCCAGAAGGATGAGTCAGCCATTTGGACTCCAAAGAATAAATTTGAAATAGGAGCTCTGAGGTCACGTCCCATCATGATATCCTCAACACAAAATCCCTTAGGATAAGGCCAAGACCCAACCTCTTAGAATAGGAGATAATGACTGAAGATGATGTGATTTAATCTCTCCTCCACTACATACACACTATCTTTTGTGGCAGGATTGTATGTTTTGGCTGACTACATCTGCAATATTATGAGGACGTGGTTTTAGGCGTTTGTTCTCCCTGAAAAAGCGTTTGCAGCACTCCACAAGCGCTCAAACGCTTTAGAAAGGCTAGAAATGCTATGCATTGGTCTCTCAACGTGAACTCAGTATTTTGGTGACTCTCATACTTTTCTGGCATTAAATATGGTTTATAGGTATTGGAACAGACAATTAATCACATTTTCTTCGGTAAAAATGTGACTACTTTCAATTGGCTCACTCCAACTTCACAATTGTGGACACCTGGATTTAGACGTTTCGGCTCCCTGAAAAAGCGTTTGCAGCACTCCACAAGCGCTCAAACGCTTTAGAAAGCCTAGAAACGCTACGCGGTTCACTCAACGTGAACTCAGTGTAATATAGACAAACATACAATCCTGCCACAAAATATAGTGTATGTGTAGTGGACAAGACATTAAATCACATTATCTTCAGTAAAAATAAAGCTACTTTAACTTGGCTGTCTATATCTACAATATTACGAGGACTCGGTTTTAGGCATTTGTTCTCCATGAAAATGCGTTTCCAGCACACCAGAAGCGCTCAAACGCTTTAGAAAGATTAGAAGCACTATGCAGTTCACTGAACGTGAACTCATTGTAATGATGACAAACATACAATCCTGCCTAAAAATATTGTTTATATGTAATAGAAGAGACAATAAATTCACATTATCTTCAGTAAAAATATAACTACTTTAACTTGGCTGACTACAACTGAACAATTACGAGGACTTGGTTTTAGGCGTTTGTTTTCCATGAAATGGCGTTCACAGCACTCCAGAAGCGCTCGAACGCTTTAGAAAGGCTAGAAACGCCAAGAAGTGTTCTGTGAACGTGAAATTCAGTACCATGTTGAAAAACATACATTTCTGCCTTAAATATAGTTTATAGGTATTGGAATAGACAATAAATCATGTTTTCTTCAGTAAAAATATGACTAACTTAGTTGACTTCAACTGAACAATTATGAGAACGTGCTTTTAGGCCTTTGTTCTCCATGAAAAGGCGTTTATAGCACTCCAGAAGCGCTCAAACGCTTTAGAAATGCTAGAAATGCTATGCATTGTTCTCTCAACGTGAACTCAGTGTGATGGTGACACTCATACTTTCCTGGCACAAAATATGGTTTACAGGTATTGGAACAGACAATTAATCACATTTTCTTCAGTAAAAATATGACTGCTTTTACTTGGCTCACTCCAACTAAACAACTGTGGACTCGTGGTTTTAGGCGTTTCTTCTCCCTGTAAAACCGTTTCCAGCACTCCACAAACGCTCAAACGCTTTAGAAAGCCTAGAAACGCTACGCGGTTCACTCAACCTGAACTCAGTGTAATGATGACAAACATACAATCCTGCCACAAAATATAGTTTATAGGTATTGCAGCAGACAATAAATAATGTTTTCTTCAGTAAAAATTTTACTAATTTAACTAGGTTGACTTCAATTGAACAATTATGAGGACGTGCTTTTAGGCCTTTGTTGTCCATGACAAAGCGTTTGCAGCACTCCACAAGCGCTCAAAAGCTTTAGAAAGGCTTGAAACGGTATGAGATATACTCGAATGATGCTGACAAACATACATTTCTGCCACAAAATATAGTGCATGTATAGTGGAAGAGACATTAAATCACATTATCTTAAGTAAAAATATAACTACTTTAACTTGGCTGTCAAGAACTGCATGTAGTGGTCTCTGAACGTGAAATTCAGTATTATGGTGAAACACATACAATCCTGCCACAAAATATAGTTTATAGGTATTGCAGCAGACAATAAATAATGTTTTCTTCAGTAAAAATTTGACTAATTTAACTTGGTTGACTTCAATTGAACAATTATGAGGACGTGCTTTTAGGCCTTTGTTCTCCATGAAAAAGCTTTTGCAGCACTCCACAAGCGCTCAAAAGCTTTAGAAAGGCTTGAAACGGTATGAGATATACTTGTATGATGGTGACAAACATACATTTCTGCCACAAAATATAGTTTAAATTTGATTGAACAGACAATCAATCATACATTCTTCGTTACAAAAGGCTTTCTAAAGCGTTTGAGCGCTTCTGGAGTGCTGGAAACGCCTTTTCAGTGTGACGAAAGGCCTAAATCTACGACGCAATAATTGTACAGGTGTAGACACCCAAGTCAAAATAATCATGTTTTTCTTACGAAAATGTGACTTATTGTCTGTTCCATTACATATAAAGGATATTTTGTGGTAGAAATGTCTGTTTACAAATGTTTCTTCACTTTAACAGAACCACTGAATAACGCTCCTGGCTTTTCAAAGGCGTTTGAGCGCTTGTGGAGTGAGCAAATGCCTTTTCAGTTCATGTTTGCGCACATGATGACGATTTCAATATTGTACAGGTTTGGTCACCTTAGTTAAATGCTGTATTGATCATTCTAATGAAAATTTGATTATAGCTCAGTTGCTTTGGAGAGAAAGGGTTTGTTATAGCAGAAATGTCTGTTTCTTATCTCTATGATGAGTTCACGTTAAGAGAATACAGCACAGCTTTTGTAGACTTTCTAAAGCGTTTGAGCACTTGTGGAGTATGGTAAACGCCTTTTAAGTATGAAGAACTGCCTAAAACCATGACTTCTTCATGTTACTAGTGTAGTCAACCACTTTAGTCACATTTTTAATGAAGAAAATGTGATTTACGGTCATAAATGGTGTTTTATGGCAGACATATATGATTATGATCATTATATAGTGTCTTCACTTTAGGAGAAAACTGAATTGCACTCTTGGCTTTTCCAAAAGGTTCGAAAACTTGAGAAGTGCAATAGATGCCTTTTTAATGTATCTTAGCGTACATAAGGAAGATTTCAGTCTTGTACAGATACATTAAGAGAATACTGTGTAGCATTTCCCGCCTTTGTAAAGCGTTTGAGCGCTTGTGGAATGTAGTAAACGCCTTTTCAGTGTAAAGAAACGCCTAACACCATAGACATAATGATTGTACAGGTGTAGTCAGCCAAGTTCAGTAGTCGTATTTTTTATTCAAAACAATGGGATTTATGGTCTGTTCCGTTACATATAAAGGGTCTTTTATTGCGGAAATGTCTCTTTCTGATCATTATAATGAGTTCACGTTAAGAGACTAGTACCTAACGTTTCTAGTCTTTCTAAAGCGTTTGAGTGCTTTTGGAGTGCTGTAATCGACTTTTCAGGGCAACGTAACGTCTATAACAAAGATTTCAGTATTGCACACGATTATTAACTAAATTAGTAGTGTTCATAGTCATTAAAATGTCATTAGTGCTCAGTTCTATTGAATCCTACGGAGTTCTCGAGAGGACAGTGGGACTATGCCTCAGAGCTTCCATTCCACATTTTATTCGGTGCAGCCTTAATGGCTTGTTAGCAAATCTTGGCTTGGGTTTCAGAGCTGCATGAACAATTAGTTTTCATGCATCTGAAAAGGTTGGGATTATGGTTCAAAGACCGGAACAGGCCAAGCTACCTTTCGAATATTATAGACAATATTGTAAAGGGTTGGTTATTAATTAATGGACCAATTACTTTGGATCAAAGCTCAAATAGAATATTGTTTAAAAGCTAAATGTCTGGGTCTTGTTCAATACATCTTGTCTTCACAATATTAATTTGTTATTCTCTTCTAATAGGATAGAGGCCTCTAGTCCTGTGGCCTCCAAATTACCATTCATATATTATAGTTCCTGTGCTAAGAGGTTGGGTCTTGGCCTTATTCTAAGGGATTTTGTGTTGATGATATCATGATGGGAAGTGGCCTCAGAGTCCGTATTTCAAATTTTATTCTTGAGAGTCCAAATGGCTTACCCATACTTCTGGAACTTTGCCTGGGTGTTAGGTCTTTCATGTGAACATTATTGTACCTGTCTTAAGGTATGGTTCATTGCTATTGGGCTACAGAAAAGAGCATTAAAAACCGACAAATCCTAGAATTTGATCTGTCTTTGCTAAATGAAAGAAGCTTGAGAACAAGACCTGGTTCCTATTCAAAGTCTTATGTCAGGGGAGTTGATGTTAGGTGTTGGCTCTTGTTCAAACTTTTAATTTTTTGACACTAAATGTCTGTGCCATGCGTGCTTGTTCTGTTCTTGGGCTTTAATAATTTCATTGCAATTTCTTATCAACGGTAGAGAACCTTCAGGGATTTTCTATATTCTCTAAGTGTAAATGTTGATTTTATTTCCTGTGCTCTTGGCCTTTGCCTCACAATCATACCCTAGATTTTGTTATTTCGAGGCAATTTGCCAGGGTACCCTTGGCCTGGGCCTGGGCCTTAGCTCCCCAAAAAAAAACGTGAAATTGTTGTATTCTAAAGTGTTTTATGTTTGCGAGAGGACACTGGGCCAGGGCCTCAGAGCTTCCATTCCACTTTTTTTTCCTTACAGTTTCAATAGCTTGGTCATTGGTAGCAGATCCTTGTGTGGGTTCCAGAGCTGCATGCACAGTTTCTTTTCAAGCATCTGAACGGGCTGGGATTTTGGTTCAACCTGACAAATCCAAGCTCCCATTCCAGTATTATAGAAATTATTGTTAAGTGTTGGTTATTATTTAGTGGGCCTATGACCTTTGGCTCAAAGTTCAGATTGAATATTTTTAAAGCCTAAATGTCTGGGTCTTGTCTTCACATTATTCATTCAGTATTCATCAGTATTCTTCTAAGCGGATAGAGGTGTCTGTACCTTTGTTTTAGAGCTCATAACCCAACTTACTCTTTCAAAAAGAAACGGCTCATATTGAGGTTTGTCTCAGAGATTTCATTGCAATTTCTTTTCATCCTTGCCTCAGTTCAGAATTGTAGTGATAAGACCCGGGGCGTTGGCCTCCAAATTACCATTCACATATTATAGTTCCTATTCTAATAGGTCAGGTCTTGGCCTTATTCTAAGAGATTTTGTGTTGATGATATCATGATGGGAAGTGGCCTCAGAGTGCCTATTTCAAATTTTATTCTTTAGAGTCCAAATGGCTTACCTATACTTCTGGAATTTTGCCTGGGTGTTAGGTCTTTCATGTCAACATTATTGTACATGTTTTAAGCTTTTGTTTATTGTTTTTGCGCTACGGACCAGAGCCTTAAAACACATGTCCTAGAGTTTAATCTGTTTTAGAACAAGGAAAGAAGCTTGAGAACAAGACCTTTGTCCTTGACTTCAGAGAACCAAACAAAATCCCTTAGTCCTATTCTAAATGTTTTATGTCAGGGGAAATGGTGATAGGCCTTGGATCCTGTTCAAAATTTTAATCTTTTGACACTAAATGTCTGTGTCATGCGTACTTGTTCTTTTCTCGTGTCTTAGTCATTTAATCGCAATTTCTTATCAACTGTGGAGACCAATCAGGGATTTACTATATTCTCTATGTGGAAATGTTGATTTCAGTTCCCGTGCTCTTGGCCTTTGTCTCAGAATCATACCCCATTTTTGTTATTTCAAGGCAATTTGCCAGGGTACCGTTGGGGCCTGGGCCGTAGCTCCCAAGAAAAACATGATTTGCTGTATTCTAAAGTGTTTAATGTTCGCGAGTGGACACCGGGCCTTGGCCTCAGAGCTTCCATTCCACGTTTGTTTCTTTACAGTTTCAATAGCTTGGTCATTAGTAGCAGATCCTTGCGTGGGTTCCAGAGCTGCAGGATTGTATGTTTGTCATTATTACACTGAGTTCACGTTGAGTTAACTGCGTAGCGTTTCTAGCCTTTCTAAGGCGTCTGAGCGTTTGTGGAGTGCTGCAAACGCATTTTGAGGGAGAACAAACGCCTAAAACCAAGTCCTCATAATATTGCAGTAATAGTCAGCCAAGTTAAAGTATTTATATTTTTACTGAAGACAATGTGATTGAATTTCTCTTCCACTACATATACACTATATTTTGTGGCAGGATTCTATGTTTGTCATCATTACACTGAGTTCAGTTTGAGTGAACCGCGTAGCGTTTCTAGCCTTTCTAAAGCGTTTGAGCGCTTGTGGAGTGCTGCAAACGCTTTTTCAGAGAGAACAAACGCCTAAAACCAAGTCCTCGTAATATTGCAGATTGAGGCAGCCAAGTTAAAGTAGTTATGTTTTTACTGAAGATAATGTGATTAATCTCTTTCCACTACATAAACACTATATTTTGTGACAGAATTGTATGTTTTTGTCCATATTACACTGAGTTCACATTGAGTGAACTGCATAGCGTTTCTAGGCTTTCTAAAGCGTTTGAGCGCTTGTGGAGTGCTGCAAACGCTTTTTCAGGGAGACGAAACGCCTAAAACCACGAGTCCACAATTGTGAAGTTGGAGTGAGCCAAGTAAAAGGAGCCATATTTAAACTGAAGAAAATGTGATCAATTGTCTGTTCCAATACCTATAAACTACATTTTGTGCCAGAAAAGTATGAGTGTCACCATCAAACTGAGTTCACGTCGAGAGAACAATGCATAGCATTTCTAGCCTTTCTAAAGCGTTTGAGCGCTTGTGGAGTGCTGCAAACGCTTTTTCAGGGAGAACAAACGCCTAAAACCAAGTCCTCATAATATTGCAGATTGAGTCAGCCAAGTTAAAGTAGTTATATTTTCACTGAAGAAAATGTGATTTAATATCTCTTCCACTACATATACACTATATTTTGTGACAGGATTGTATGTTTTTGTCCATATTACACTGAGTTCACATTGAGTGAACTGCATAGCGTTTCTAGGCTTTCTAAAGCGTTTGAGCGCTTGTGGAGTGCTGCAAACGCTTTTTCAGGGAGACGAAACGCCTAAAACCACGAGTCCACAATTGTGAAGTTGGAGTGAGCCAAGTAAAAGTAGCCATATTTAAACTGAAGAAAATGTGATTAATTGTCTATTCCAATACCTATAAACTACATTTTGTGCCAGAAAAGTATGAGTGTCACCATCATACTGAGTTCACTGTGAGAGAACAATGCATAGCATTTCTAGGCTTTCTAAAGCGTTTGAGCGCTTGTGGAGTGCTGCAAACGCTTTTTCATGGAGAACAAACGCCTAAAACCAAGTCCTCATAATAGTGCAGATATAGTCAGCCAAGTTAAAGTAGTTATAGTTTTACTGAAGACAATGTGATTTAATGTCTCTTCCACTACATATACACTATATTTTGTGACAGGATTGTATGTTTTTGTCCATATTACACTGAGTTCACGTTGAGTGAACTGCATAGCGTTTCTAGCCTTTCTAAAGCGTTTGAGCGCTTGTGGAGTGCTGCAAACGCTTTTTCATGGAGCCGAAACGCCTAAAACCACGAGTCCACAATTGTGAAGTTGGAGTGAGCCAAGTAAAAGTAGTCATATTTATAATGAAGAAAATGTGATTAATTGTCTATTCCAATACCTATAAACTACATTTTGTGCCAGAAAAGTATGAGTGTCACCATCATACTGAGTTCACGTTGAGAGAACAATGCATAGCATTTCTAGCCTTTCTAAAGCGTTTGAGCGCTTGTGGAGTGCTGCAAACGCTTTTTCAGGGAGCCGAAACGCCTAAAACCAAGTGCTCATAATATTGCAATTCTTGACAGCCAAGATAAAGCAGTTACATTTTTACTGAAGATAATGTGATTAATTGTCTCTTCCATTACATATGCACTATATTGTGTGGCAGGATTGTATGTTTGTCATCAGTACACTGAGTTCACGTTGAGTGAACTGCATAGCGTTTCTAGGCTTTCTAAAGCGTTTGAGCGCTTGTGGAGTGCTGCAAACGCTTTTCATGGAGCCGAAACGCCTAAAACCACGAGTCCACAATTGTGAAGTTGGAGTGAGCCAAGTAAAAGTAGTCATATTTTATTGAAGAAAATGTGATTAATTGTCTGTTCCAATACCTATAAAGTATATTTTGTGCCAGAAAAGTATGAGTGTCACAATCAAACTGAGTTCACGTTGAGAGAAAAATGCATGGCGTTTCTAGCCTTTCTAAAGCGTTTGAGCGCTTGTGGAGTGCTGCAAACGCTTTTTCATGGAGCCGAAACGCCTAAAACCACGAGTCCACAATTAGGAAGTTGGAGTGAGCCAAGTCAAAGTAGTCATATTTATAATGAAGAAAATGTGATTAATTCTCTATTCCAATACGTATAAACTACAATTTGTGTTAGAAAAGTATGAGTGTCACCATCATACTGAGTTCACTTTGAGAGACCAATGCATAGCATTTCTAGCCTTTCTAAAGCGTTTGAGCGCTTGTGGAGTGCTGCAAACGCTTTTTCACGGAGAACTAACGCCTAAAACCAAATCCTCTCAATTGTTCAGATGTAGTCAGCCAATTTAAAGTAGATATATTTTTACTGAAGAAAATGTGATTTAATATCTCTTCCATTTCATATACACTATATTTTGTGGCAGGATTGTATGTTTGTCATCATTACACTGAGCACATGTTTAGTGAACTACATAGCGTTTCTAGCCTTTCCAAAGGGTTTGCGCGCTTGTGGAGTGCTGGAAACGCCGTTTCAGCGAGAGCAATGCCTTAAACCAAGGCTTCAAAATTGTTCAGTTGTTGTCAGCCAGGTTAAAGTAGTCGCATTTTACTGAAGAAAAGATGATTTGTTATCGTTTAAATTACACGTGAAAGATTTATCATGGCAGAAATTTATGTTTGTCATTATCATACTGAGTTGACGTTGAGAGAAAAATGCAAAGCGTTTCTAGCCTTTCTAAAGCGTTTGAGCCCTTCTGGAGTGCTGGAAACGGCTTTTCATGGAGAACAAACACCTGAAACTACGACTTCATTATTGTTCAGGGGTTGTCACTCAAGTTAAACTAGTCATATTTTTACTAATGAAAATGGGATTTATTGTCTCGTCCATGACATATAATCTATATTGTGTGGCAAAAATGTTTGTTTGTCATCATCCTACTGAGTTCACACTGAGAGATAACGACATATCGTTTCTAGCCTTTCTAAAGCGTTTGAGCGCTTGTGGGGTGCTGGATACGCCTTTTCAGTGCGAACAAAATAAAAAAAAACATTACTAAAGCCATAGAAAAGAACAAGTGCGCATGACCCAGATATTTATGGTCAAAAGATTAAAAATTTGAACAGGATCCAAGGCCTATTATCATTTCCCCTGACATAAAACATTTAGAATAGGACCAAGAACTTTTGATTGGATCTTTGAAGCCCAGGACCAAGATCTTGTTCTCAAGCTTCTTTGGTTTTTCTAAAACAGATTAAACTCTAGGACTTGTGTTTTGAGGCTCTGGTCTGTAGCCCAAAAACAATAAACAAAACCTTAAAACGGGTACAATAATGTTGACATGAAAGACCTAAGACCCAGGCAAAATTCCAGAAGTATGGGTAAGCCGTTTGGACTCTAAAGAATAAAATTTGAAATAGGCACTCTGAAGCCACTTCCCATCATGATATCTTCAACACAAAATCCCTTAGGATAAGGCCAAGACCCAACCTCTTAGAATAGGAACTTTAATATGTGAATGGTAATTTGGAGGCCAAAGCCCAGGGTCTTATAACTACACTTCTGAACTGAGGCCAAGGATGAAAAGAAATTGCAATGAAATCTCTGAGCCAATACTCAATATGAGCCATTTCTTTTTGAAAGAGTAAGATGGGTCATGAGCTCTAAAACACAGGTCCAGAGACCTCTGTCCTCTTAGAAGAGAATACTGAATGAATAATGTGAAGACAAGACCCAGACATTTAGCTTTAATAAAATATTCAATCTGAGCTTTGAGCCAAAGGTCACAGGCCCACTAAATAATAACCAAACCTTAACAATAGTGCCTATAATATTGGAATGAGAGCTTGGATTTGTCAGGTCTTTGAACCAAAATCCCAACCCGTTCAGATGCTTGAAAAGAAATTGTGCATGCAGCTCTGGAACCCACGCAAGGATCTGCTACTAATGACCAAGCTACTGAAACTGTAAGGAAAAAAAGTGGAATGGAAGCTCTGAGGCCAAGGCCCAGCATTCTCTCGCAAACATAAAACACTTTAGAATACAACATGTCATGTTTTTCTGTGGCGTTAACGCCAAGGCCCAGTGTCCTCTCGCAAAAAGAAAACACTTTAGAATACAACAAATCATTTTTTTCTGGGGAGCTAAGGCCCAGGCCCAGGCCCCAACGGTACCCTGGCAAATTGCCTTGAAATAACAAAATCTAGGGTATGATTGTGAGGCAAAGGCCAAGAGCACAGGAAATAAAATCAACATTTACACATAGAGAATCTCACAAATCCCTGAAGGGTCTCTACCGCTGAAAAAATTGCTATAAAATTATTAAAGCCATAGAAAAGAACAAGCACGCATGACACAGACATTTAGTGTCACACGATTAAAAATTTGAACAAGAGCCAACACCTAACATCATCTCCTCTGTCTTAAAACCCTTAGAATCGGACCAAGGAATTTTCCTTTCATTTAGCTAAGACAGATAAAACTCTAGGATTTGTCGGTTTTTAATGCTCTTGTTCATAGCCCAGTAGCAATGAACCATACCTTAAGACGAGTATAATGATGTTCACATGAAAGACCTAACACCCAGGCAAAATTCCAGAAGTATGAGTCAGCCATTTGGACTCTAAAGAATAAAATTTGAAATAGGAGCTCTGAGGCCACTTCCCATCATGATATCATCAACACAAAATCCCTTAGAATAAGGCCAAGACCCAACGACTTAGAAAATGAACTATAATATGCGAATGGTAATTTGGAGGCCAAAGCCCTGGGTCTTATAACTACACTTCTGAACTGAGGCCAAGGATGAAAAGAAATTGCAATGAAATCTCTGAGCCAATACTCAATATGAACCGTTTCTTTTTGAAAGAGTAAGATGGGTCATGAGCTCTAAAAGACAGGTCCAGAGGCCTCTATCCTCTTAGAAGAGAATACTGAATGAATAATGTGAAGACAAGACCCAGACATTTAGGTTTAATAAAATATTCAATCTGAGCTTTGAGCCAAAGGTCATAGGCCCACTAAATAATAACCAAACCTTAACAATAGTGTCTATCATATTGGAATAAGAGCTTGGATTTGTCAGGTCTTTGAACCAAAATCCCAACCCGTTTAGATACTTGAAAAGAAATTGTGCATGCAGCTCTGGAACCCACGCAAGGATCTGCTACTAATGACCAAGCTACTGAAACTGTAAGGAAAAAAAGTGGAATGGAAGCTCTGAGGCCAAGGCCCAGTGTCCTCTCGCAACCATAAAACACTTTAGAATACAACAAATCATGTTTTTCTGGGGAGCTAGGGGAGCCAGGCCCCAACGGTACCCTGGCAAATTGCCTTGAAATAACGACAATGGGGCCATGATTCTGAGGCAAAGGCCAAGAGCACAGGAACTGAAATCAACATTTACACATAGAGAATATAGTACATCCCTGATTGGTCTCCACGGTTGATAAGAAATTGCGATTAAATCACTAAGGCATGAGAAAAGAACAAGTACGCATGACCCAGACATTTAGTGTCAAAAGATTGAAAATTTGAACCATATCCAAGGCCTATCACCATTTCCCCTGACACAAAACACTTAGAATAGGACCAAGGAATTTTGTTTGGTTCTCTGAAGCCCAGGACAAAGGTCTTGTTCTCAAGCTTCTTTCGTTTTTCTAAAACAGATTAAACTCTAGGACTTGTGTTTTAAGGCTCTGGTCCGTAGCCCAAAAACAATTAACAAAACCTTAAAACGGGTACAATAATGTTGACATGAAAGACCTAACACCCAGGCAAAATTCCAGAAGTATGGGTAAGCCGTTTGGACTCTAAAGAATAAAATTTGAAATAGGCACTCTGAGGCCACTTCCCATCATGATATCATCAACACAAAATCCCTTAGGATAAGATCAAGACACAACCTCTTAGAATAGGAGATAACGGCTGAAGATAATGTGATTTAATCACTCTTCCATTACATATACACTATCTTTTGTGGCAGGATTGTATGTGTTGGCTGACTATATCTGCACTATTATGAGGACTTGGTTTTAGGCGTTTGTTCTCCATGAAAAAGCGATTGCAGCACTCCACAAGCGCTCAAACGCTACGCGGTTCACTCAACCTGAACTCAGTGTAATGATGACAAACATACAATCTTGCCACAAAATATAGTGTATATGTAGTGGAAGAGACAATTAATCATGTTTTCTTCAGTAAAAATATAACTACTTTAACTTGGTTGACTATATCTGCAATATTATGAGGACTTGGTTTTAGGCGTGTGTTCTCTCTGAAAAAGCATTTGCAGCACTCCACAAGCGCTCAAACGCTTTAGGAAGGCTAGAAATGCTATGCATTGTTCTCTCAACGTGAACTCAGTATTATGGTGACTCTCATACTTTTCTGGCACAAAATATGGTTTATAGGTATTGGAACAGACAATTAATCAGATTTTCTTCAGTAACAATATGACTACTTTAACTTGGCTCACTCCAACTTCACAATTGTGGACTCGTGGTTTTAGGCGTTTCGGCTCCCTGAAAAAGCGTTTGCAGCACTCCACAAGCGCTCAAACGCTTTAGAAAGGCTAGAAACGCTACGCGGTTCACTCAACGTGAACTCAGTGTAATATAGAAAAGCATACAATCCTGCCACAAAATATAGTATATGTGTAGTGGACAAGACATTAAATCACATTATCTTCAGTAAAAATATAACTACATTAACTTGGCTGACTATATCTACAATATTATGAGGACTTGGTTTTAGGAGTTTGTTCTCTATGAAAATGCATTTCCAGAACTCCAGATGCGCTCAAACGCTTTAGAAAGGCTAGAAACGCTATGCAGTTCACTGAACGTGAACTCATTCTTATGATGACAAACATACAATCCTGCCAAAAAATATTGTTTATATGTAGTAGAAGAGACAATAAATTATATTATCTTCACTAAAAATATAACTACTTTAACTTGGCTGACTACAACTGAACAATTATGAGGACTTGGTTTTAAGCGTTTTTTGTCCATGAAATGGCGTTTACAGCACTCCAGAAGCGCTCAAACACTTTAGAAAGGCTAGAAACGCCATGTAGTGTTCTGTGAACCTTAAATTCAGTACTATGGTGAAAAACATACATTTCTGCCTTAAATATAGTGTATAGGTATTGGAACAGACAATAAATCATGTTTTCTTCAGAAAAAATATAACTACTTTAACTTGGATGACTTCAACTGAACAATTATGACAACGTGCTTTAAGGCCTTTGTTCTCCATGAAAAGGCGTTTACAGCACTCCACAAGCGCTCAAACGCTTTAGAAATGCTAGAAATGCTATGCATTGTTCTCTCAACGTGAACTCAGTGTGATGGTGACACTCATAATTTTCTGGCACAAAATATGGTTTACAGGTATTGGAACGGACAATTAATCACATTTTCTTCAGTAAAAATATGACTACTTTTACTTGGCTCACTCCAACTTCACAATTGTGGACGTGTGGTTTTAGGCGTTTGTTCTCCCTGTAAAACCGTTTCCAGCACTCAACAAACGCTAAAACGCTTTAGAAAGCCTAGAAACGGTACGCGGTTAACTCAACCTGATGTCAGTGTAATGATGACAAACATACAATCTTGCCACAAAATATAGTGTATATATAGTGGAAGAGACATTAAATCACATTATCTTAAGTAAAAATATAACTACTTTAACTTGGCTGACTATAACTGCATGTAGTGGTCTCTGAACGTGATATTCAGTATTATGGTGAAAAACATACATTTCTGCCACAAAATATAGTTTATAGGTATTGCAACAGACAATAAATCATGTTTTCTTCAGTAAAAATATAACTACTTTAACTTGGTTGACTTCAACTGAACAATTATGAGGACGTGCTTTTAGGCCTTTGTTCTCCACGAAAAAGCGTTTGCAGCACTCCACAAGCGCTCAAAAGCTTTAGAAAGGCTGGAAATGCTATGCATTGTTCTCTCAACGTGAACTCAGTATGATGGTGACACTCATACTTTTCTGGCACAAAATATGGTTAACAGGTATTGTAACAGAGAATTAATCACATTTTCTTCAGTATAAATATGACTACTTCAACTTGGCTCACTCCAACTTCACAGTTGTGGACCTAAGCGCTCAAACGCTTTAGAACGGCTAGAAACGCTATGTATTTCACTCAACGTGAACTCAGTGTAATGATGACAACCATTCAATCCTGCCACAAAATATAGTATATATGTAATGGAACAGACAATACATCATATTTTCTCCAGCAGAAAATGATTACTTTAACCTGGCTGACTCCAAATGAACTATTACGACCTGGTTGTCTTAGGCCTATCGTATCACTGACAATGCGTTTACAGGTCCCCCTCAAGCGCTCAAACGCTTTAGAAAGGCTTGAAACGGTATGAGATATTCTCACAACGTGAACTTCGAATGATGGTGACAAACATACATTTCTGCCACAAAATATAGTTTAAATTTGATGGAACAGACAATCAATCACACATTCTTCATTACAACAGGCTTTCTAAAGCGTTTGAGCGCTTCTGGAGTGCTGGAAACGCCTTTACAGTGTGACGAAAGGCCTAAATCTACGACTTCATAATTGTACAGGTGTAGTCACCCAAGTCAAAATAATCATTTTTTGCTCAAGAAAATGTGACTTATTGTCTGTTCCATTACATATAAAGGATATTTTGTGGTAGAAATGTCTGTTTACAATCAGAATGTTTCTTCACGTTAAGAGAACCACTGAATAACGCTCCTGGCTTTTCAAAGGCGTTTGAGCGCTTGTGGAGTGAGTAAATGCCTTTTCAGTGCATGTTTGCGTAGATGATGACGATTTCAATATTATACAGGTTTGGTTACCTTAGTTAAATGCTGTATTGATCATTCTAATGAAAATTTGATTATAGCTCAGTTGCTTTGGAGAGAAAGGGTTTGTTATAGCAGAAATGTCTGTTCCTGATCTCTATGATGAGTTCACGTTAAGAGAATACAGCACAGCTTTTGAAGACTTTCTAACGCGTTTGAGCACTTGTGGAGTGTGCTCAACGCCTTTTAAGTATGAAGAACTGCCTGAAACCACGACGTCATAATTGTACTAGTGTAGTCAACCACTTTAGTCATATTTTTAATGAAGAAAATGTGATTTACGGTCATAAATGGTATTTTATGGCAGACATATATGATTATGTTCATTATATAGTGTCTTCACTTTAAGAGAAAACTGAATTGCACTCTTGGCTTTTCCAAAAAGTTCGAACACTTGAGAAGTGCAATAGATGCCTTTTAAAATGTATCTTAGCGTACATAAGGAAGATTTCAGTCTTGTACAGATACATTAAGAGAATACTGTGCAGCATTTCCCGCCCTAGTAAAGCGTTTGAGCGCTTGTGGAATGCAGTAAACGCCTTTTCACTGTAAAGAAACGCCTAACACCATAGACATCATGATTGTACAGGTGTAGTCAGCCAAGTTCAGTAGTCGTATTCAAAACAATGGGATTTATGGTCTGTTCCGTCACATATAAAGGGTTGTTTATTGCGGAAATGTCTCTTTCTGATCATTATAATGAGTTCACGTTAAGAGACTAGTACATAACGTTTCTAGTCTTTTGAGTTTTTTTGAAGTGCTGTAATCGATCATACTCATTAAAATGTCATTAGTGCTTAGTTCTATTGAATTCTATAGAGTTCTCGAGAGGACAGTGGGACTATGCCTCATGGCTTGTTAGCAAATCCTGGCTTGGGTTTCAGAGCTGCATGAACAATTAGTTTTCATGCATCTGAAAAAGTTGGGATTATGGTTCAAAGACCGGAACATGCCAAGCTACCATTCCAATATTATAGACAATACTGTTAAGGGTTGGTTATTAATTAATGGGCCAATTACAATGGATCAAAGCTCAAATAGAATATTGTTTAAAAGCTAAATATCTGGGTCTTGTTTAATACATATTGTCTTCACAATATTAATTCCTTATTCTCTTCTAATAGGATAGAGGCTTCTAGTCCTGTGGCCTCCAAATTACCATTCACATATTATAGTTCCTATTATAAGAGGTTGGGTCTTGGCCTTATTCTAAGGGATTTTGTGTCGATGATATCATGATGGGAAGTGGCCTCAGAGCTCCTATTTCAAATTTTATTCTTGAGAGTCCAATTGGCTTACCCATACTTCTGGAACTTTGCCTGGGTGTTAGGTCTTTCATGACAACATTATTGTACCTCTCTTAAGGTATGGTTCATTGCTATTGGGCTACAGAGAAGAGTATTAAAAACCGACAAATCCTAGAGTTTTATCTGTCTTTGCTAAATGAAAGAAGCTTGAGAACAAGACTCTGGTCCTGGGCTTCAGAAAACCAAACAAAATTCCTTGGTCCTATTCTAAGTCTTATGTCAGGGGAAATGATGTTAGGTGTTGGCTGTTGTTCAAATTTTTAATCTTTTGACACTAAATGTCTGTGTCATGCGTGCTTGTTCTGTTCTTGGGCTTTAATAATTTGATTGCAATTTCTTATCAACGGTAGAGACCATTCAGGGATTTGTGAGATTCTCTATATGTAAATGTTGATTTTATTTCCTGTGCTTTTGGCCGTTGCCTCACAATCATACCGCAGATTTTGTTATTTTGAGGCAATTTTCCAGGGTACCCTTGGCCTGGGCCTGGGCCTTAGCTCCCCAAAAAAACATGAATTGTTGTATTCTAAAGTGTTTTATGTTTGCGAGAGGACACTGGGCCTTGGCCTCAGAGCTTCCATTCCACTTTTTTTTCCTTAGAGTTTCAATAGCTTGGTCATTGGTAGCAGATCTTTGCGTGGGTTCCAGAGTTGCATGCACAGTTTCTTGTCAAGCATCTGAACGGGCTGGGATTTTGGTTCAAAGACCTGACAAATCCAAGCTCCCATTCCAATATTATAGAAACTATTGTTAAGTGTTGGTTGTTATTTAGTGGGCCTATGACCTTTGGCTCAAAGTTCAGACTGAATATGTTTAAAGCCTAAATGTCTGGGTCTTGTCTTCACATTATTCATTCAGTATTCTTCACTATTCTTCTAAGAGGATAGAGGTCTCTGGACCTGTGTTTTAGAGCTCATGACCCATCTTGCTCTTTCAAAAAGAAATGGCTCATATTGAGTATTGGCTCAGAGATTTCATTGCAATTTCTTTTCATCCTTGGCCTCAGTTCAGAAGTGTAGTTATAAGACCCAGGGCTTTGGCCTCCAAATTACCATTCGCATATTATAGTTCCTATTCCAAGTGGTTGGGTCTTGGCCTTATTCTAAGGGATTTTGTGTTGATGATATCATGATGGGAAGTGGCCTCAGAGCTCCTATTTCAAATTTTATTCTTTAGAGTCCAAATGGCTGACTCATACTTCTGGAATTTTGCCTGGGTGTTAGGTCTTTCATGTGAACATCATTATACTCGTCTTAAGGTATGGTTCATTGCTATTGAGCTATGGACAAGAGCATTAAAAACCGACAAATCCTAGAGTTTAATCTGTTTTAGCTAAATGAAAGGAGCTTGAGAACAACACCCTGGTCCTTGGCTTGAGAAAACCAAACAAAATTCCTTGGTCCTTTTCTAAGTGTTTTAAGTCAGGGGAGATGATGTTACGTGTTGGCTCTTGTTCAAATTTTTAATCTTTTGACATTAAATGTCTGTGTTATGCGTGCTTGTTCTTTTCTATGGCTTTAATAATTTTATTGCAATTTTTTCAGCGGTAGAGACCCTTCAGGGATTTGTGAGATTCTCTAAGTGTAAATGTTGATTTTATTTCTTGTGCTCTTGGCCTTTGCCTCAGAATCATGCCCCATTTTCATTATTTCAAGGCAATTTGCCAGGGTACCGTTGGGGCCTGGGCCGTAGCTCCCAAGAAAAACATGATTTGCTGTATTCTAAAGTGTTTAATGTTTGCCAGTGGACACCGGGCCAGCGCTTCAGAGCTTCCATTCCACGTTTGTTTCCTTACAGTTTCAATAGCTTGGTCATTGGTAGAAGATCCTTGTGTGGGTTCCAGAGCTGCATGCACAATTTCTTTTCAAGCATCTGAGCGGGTTGGGATTTTGGTTCAAAGAGCTGACAAATCCAAGCTCTCATTCCAATATTATAGACACTATTGTTAACGTTTGGCTATTATTTAGTGGGCCTATGACTTTTGGCCCAAAGCTCAGATTGAATATTTTATTAAAGCTAAATGTCTGGGTCTTGTCTTCACATTATTCATTCAGTATTCTCTTCTAAGAGGATAGAGGCCTCTGTACCTTTGTTTTAGAGCTCATGACCCATCTTACTCTTTCAAAAAGAAACAGCTCATATTGAGTATTGGCTCAGAGATTTCATTGCAATTTCTTTTCATCCTTGGCCTCAGTTCAGAATTGTAGTTATAAGACCCTGGGCGTTGGCCTCCAAATTACCATTCACATATTAATGTGCCTATTCTAAGAGGTCGGGTCTTAGCCTTATTCTAAGGGATTTTGTGTTGATGATATCGTGATGGGAAGTGGCCTCAGAGCTCCTATTTCAAATTTTATTCTTTAGAGTCCAAATGGCTGACTCATACTTCTGGAATTTTGCCTGGGTGTTAGGTCTTTCATGTGAACATCATTATACTCGTCTTAAGGTATGGTTCATTGCTATTGGGCTATGGACACGAGCATTATAAACCGACAAATCCTAGAGTTTTATCTGTCTTAGCTAAATGAAAGGAGCTTGAGAACAACACCCTGGTCCTTGGCTTCAGAAAACCAAACAAAATTCTTTGGTCCTATTCTAAGTGTTTTAAGTCAGGGGAGATGATGTTAGGTGTTGGCTGTTGTTCAAATTTTTAATCTTATGACACTAAATGTCTGTGTCATGCGTGCTTGTTCTTTTCTATGGCTTTAATAATTTTATTGCAATTTTTTCAGCGGTACAGACCCTTCAGGGATTTATGAGATTCTCTAAGTGTAAATGTTGATTTTATTTCCTGTGCTCTTGGCCTTTGCCTCAGTATCATGCACCATTGTCGTTATTTCAAGGCATTATTTGTCATCATTACACTGAGTTCACGTTGAGTGAACCGCGTAGCGTTTCTAGCCTTTCTAAAGCATTTGAGCGCGTGTGGAGTGCTGCAAACGCTTTTTCAGGGAGAACAAACGCCTAAAACCAAGTCCTCATAATATTGCAGATATAGTCAGCCAAGTTAAAGCAGTTATGTTTTTACTGAAGATAATGTGATTTAATGTCTTGTCCACTACATATACACTATATGTTGTGGCAGGACTGTATGTTTGTCATCATTAAACTGAGTTCACGGTGAGTGAACCGTGTAGCGTTTCGAGGTTTTCTAAAGCGTTTGAGCGCTTGTGGAATGTTGGAAACGGTTTTTCAGGGAGCCGAAACGCCTAAAACCACGAGTCCACAACTGTTTAGTTGGAGTGAGCCAAGTCAAAGTAGTCATATTTTCTAATGAAGAAAATGTGATTAATTTTCTGTTCCAATACCTATAAACTACATTTTGTGGCATAAAAGTATGAGTGTTACCATAATACTAAGTTCACTTTGAGAGAACAATGACAAGCATTTCTTGCATTTCTAAAGCGTTTGATCGCTTGTGCAGTGCTGCAAACGCTTTTTAAGGGAGAACAAACGCATAAAACCAAGGCCTCATAATATTGCAGTTCTTGACAGCCAAGTTAAAGTAGTTATATTTTTAGTGAAGACAATGTGATTTAATGCTTCTTCCACTACATATACATTATATTTTGAGGCAGGATTTCATGTTTGTCATCATTACATTGAGTTCACGTCGAGAGAACAATGCATAGTATTTCTAGCATTTCTAAAGCGTTTGAGCGCTTGTGGAGTGCTGGAAACGCCTTTTCATGGAGAACAACTGCCTAAAACCACGTCCTCATAATTGTTCAGTTGAAGTCAACCAAGGTAAAGTAGTAATATTTTTTTACTGAAGAAAACATGATGTATTGTCTGTTCCAATACCTATAAACTATATTTAAGGCAGAAATGTATATTTTTCACCATAACACTCGTTATTTCACGTTTCACGTTCACAGAACACTACATGGCGTTTCTAGCCTTTCTAAAGCGTTTGAGCGCTTCTGGAGTGCTGTAAACGGCTTTTCATGGAGAACAAACGCCTAAAACCACTTCCTCATAATTGTTCAGTTGTAGTCAGCTAAGTTAAAGTAGTTATATTTTCACTGAAGATAATGTAATTTATTGTCTCTTATATTACATATAAACTATATTTTTTGGCAGGACTGTATGTTTGTCATCATTACAATGAGTTCACGTTCAGTGAACTGCATAGCGTTTATAGCCTTTCTAAAGCTTTTGAACGCTTCTGGAGTGCTGGAAACGCCTTTTTATGGAGAACAAACGGCTAAAACCACGAGTCCACAGTTGTCAAGTTGGAGTGAGCCAAGATGAAGTAGTCATATTCATACTGAGGAAAATGTGATTAATTCTCTGTTCCAATACCTGTAAATCATATTTTGTGCCAGAAAAGTATGAGTGTCACCATCATACTGAGTTCACGTTGAGAGAACAATGCATAGCATTTCTAGCCTTTCTAAAGCGTTTGAGCGCTTGTGGAGTGCTGGAAACGCCTTTTCATGGAGACCAAAGGCCTAAAACCATATCGTCATAATTGTTCAGTTGAAGTCAACCAAGGGAAAGTAGTAATATTTTTTTCTGGAGAAAAAATGATTGATTGTCTGTTCCAATACCTATAAACTATATTTAAGGCAGAAATGTATGTTTTTCACCATAATACTGAATTTCACATTCAGAGAACACTGAATGCCGTTTCTAGCCTTTCTAAAACGTTTGAGCGCTTGTGGAGTGCTGGAAACGCCTTTTCATGGAGAGCAAACGCCTTAAACCACGTCGTCATAATTGTTCAGTTGTAGTCAGCTAAGTTAAAGTAGTTATATTTTTATTGAAGATAATTTACTTTATTGTCTCTGCTATTACATATAAACAATATTTTTTGGCAGGATTGTATGTTTGTCATCATTACAATGAGTTCACGTTCAGTGAACTGGCTAGCGTTTCTAGCCTTTCTAAAGCGTTTGAGCGCTTGTGGAGTGCTGCAAACGCTTTTTCAGGGAGATCAGACGCCGAAAACCACGAGTCCACAATTGTTCATTAGGAATGAGCCAAGTTGAAGTAGTCATATTTATACTGAAGAAAATGTGATTAATTCTCTATTCCAATACCTGTAAATCATATTTTGTGCCAGAACAGTATGAGTGTCACCATCATACTGAGATCACGTTGCGAGAACAATGCATAGCATTTCTACCCTTTCCAAAGCGTTTGAACGCTTCTGGAGTGCTGGAAACGCATTTTCATAGAGAACAAACGCCTAAAACCAAGTCCTCATAATATTGCAGATATAGTCAGCCAAGTTAAAGCAGTTATATTTTTACTGAAGATAATGTGAATTAATGTCTCTTCCTCTACATATAGACTATATTTTGTGGCAGGATTGTATGTTTGTCATCATTACACTGAGTTCACGTTGAGTGAACTGCATAGCGTTTCTAGCCTTTCTAAAGCGTTTTAGGGCTTGTGGAGTGCTGCAAACGCTTTTTCAGGGAGAACAAACGCCTAAAACCACGAGTCCACAATTATTCAGTTCTTGTCAGCTAACTTAACGTAGTTATATTGTTAATGAAAATAATGTGATTTAATGTCTCTTCCACTACATATAAACTATATTTTGTGGCAGGATTTCATGTTTGTCATAATTACACTGAATCCACGTTGAGTGAACCGCGTAGCGTTTCTAGCCTTTCTGAATCGTTTGATCGTTTGTGGAGTGCTGGAAACGCTTTTTCAGGGAGACGAAACACAATAAACCATGAGTCCACAATTGTGAAGTTGGAGTAAGCCAAGTTAAAGTAGTTATATTTTTATTGAAGAAAATGTGACTAATTGTCTGGTCCAATACCTATATACCTATATTTTGTGCCAGAAAAGTATGAGTGTCACCATCATACTGAGTTCACGTTGAGAGAACAACGCATGGCGTTTCTAGCCTTTCTAAAGCGTTTGATCGCTTGTGGAGTGCTGGAAACGCCTTTTCATGGAGACCAAAGGCCTAAAACCACGTCCTTATAATTGTTCAGTTGAAGTCAACCAAGTTAAAGTAGTTATATTTTTACTGAAAAAAAACATGATTTATTGTCTGTTCCAATATCTATAAAATATATTTAAGGCAGAAATGTATGTTTTTCACCATAATACTGAATTCACGTTTAGAGAACATTACATGGCGTTTCTAGCCTTTCTAAAGCGCTTGAGCGCTCGTGGAGTGCTGTAAACGCCTTTTCACGGAGAACAAACGCCTAAAACCACGTCCTCTCAGTTGTTCAGATGTAGTCAGCCAGGTTAAAGTAGATATATTTTTACTGAAGATAATGTGATTTAATGTCTCTTCCATTACATATACACTATATTTTGTGGCAGGATTTCATGTTTGTCATAATTAAACTGAATCCACGTTGAGTGAACCGCATAGCGTTTCTAGCCTTTCTGAATCGTTTGAGCGTTTGTGGAGTGCTGGAAACGCTTTTTCAGGGACCCGAAACACATAAAGCCATGAGTCCACAATTGTGAAGTTGGAGTAAGCCAAGTTAAAGTAGTCATATTTTTATTGAAGAAAATGTGACTAATGGTCTGGTCCAATACCTATAAACCATATTTTGTGCCAGAAAAGTACGAGTGTCACCATCATACTGAGTTCACGTTGAGAGAACACTGCATGGCGTTTCTAGCCTTTCTCAAGCGTTTGAGCGCTTCTGGAGTGCTGGGCACGGCTTTTCATGGAGAGCAAAGGCGTAAAACTACGACTTCATTATTGTTCAGGGGTTGTCACCCAAGTTAAAGTAGTCATTTTTTTACTGATGAAAATGGGATTTATTGTCTCATCCATTAAATATAATCTATAATGTGTGGCAAAAATGTTTGTTTGTCATCATCCTACTGAGTTCACATTGAGAGAAATCTGTGCATCGTTCGCAGCCAATCTAAAGCGTTTGAGCGCTTGTCGAGTGCTGGAAACGCCTTTTCAGTGTGAACAAACTAAAAAAAATTTCTAAAGCCATAGAAAAGAACAAGTGCGCATGACCCAGACATGTCGTGTCAAAAGATTAAAAATTTGAACAGGATCTAAGGCCTTTTATCATCTCCCCTGACTTAAAACACAATAGGACGAAGAACTTTTCATCGGTTCTCTGAAGCCAAGAACAAAGGTCTTGTTCTCAAGCTTCTTTTGTTTTTCTAAAACAGATTAAACTCTAGGACTTGTGTTTTCAGGCTCTGGTCTGTAGCCCAAAAACAATGAACAAAACCTTAAAACAGGTACAATAATGTTGACATGAAAGATCTAACACCCAGGCAAAATTCCAGAAGTATGGGTAAGCTGTTTGGACTCTAAAGAATGAAATTTGAAATAGGAGCTCTGAGGCCACTTCCCATCATGATATCATCAACACAAAATCCCTTAGAATAAGGCCAAGACCCAACCTCTTAGGATAGGAACTGTAATATGTGAATGGTAATTTGGAGGCCAAAGCCCAGGGTCTTATAACTACACTTCTGAACTGAGGCCAAGGATGAAAAGAAATTGCAATGAAATCTCTGAGCCAATACTCAATATGAGCCGTGTCTTTTCGAAAGAGTAAGATGGGTCATGAGCACAGGTCCAGAGGCCTCTATCCTCCTAGAAGAGAATAGGGAATGAATAATGTGAAGACAAGACCCAGACATTTAGCTTTAAAAAATATTCAATCTGAGCATGGAGCCAAAGGTCATAGGCCTACGAAATAACAGCCAATCCTTAACAACAGTGTCTATAACATTGGAATGGGAGCTTGGAGTTGTTTGGCCTTTGAACCAAAATCCCAACCCGTTCAGATGTTTGAAAAAAAGCTGTGCATGCAGCTCTGGAACCCACGCAAAGATTTGCTACCTGTGACCAAGCCATTGAAACTGTAAAGAAACAAAAGTGGAATGAGGCTAAGGCCCGGTGTCCACTCGCAACATAAAAAACTTTAGAATACAACAAATCATGTTTTTCTTGGGAGCCAAGGCCCAGGCCCAGGCCCCAACGGTACCCTGGCAAATTGTCTTGAAATAATAAAATCTGCGTTATGATTCTGAGGCATAGGCTGAAATCACAGGAACTAAAATCAACAATTACATATAGAGAATATAGTAAATCCCTGAATGGTCTCTACCATTCATAAGTAACTGCAATGAAATTATTAAAGCCCAAAAAAAGATAAAATATGCATGACACAGACATTTAGTGTCAAAAGATCAAAAATTTGAACAAGAGCCAACACCTAACATCATCTCCCCTGACATAAATCCCTTAGACTAGGACCAAGGAATTTTGTCTGGTTCTCTGAAGCCCAGGATCAGAGTCTTGTTCTCAAGCTTCTTTCTTTTAGGAAAGATAGATTAAACTCTAGGATTTTTCAGATTTTCATGCTCTTGTCCGTAGCCCAATAGGAATGAACCATACCTTAAGACAAGTACAATAATGTTGACACGAAAGACCTAACACCCAGACAAAGTTCCAGAAGCATGAGTCAGCCATTTGGACTCTAAAGAATAAAATTTGAAATAGGAGCTCTGAGGCCATTTCCCATCATCGTATCATCAACAGACAATCCCTTAGAATAAGGCCAAGACCCAACCACTTAGACACAGGCCTAGAGATATCCTATCTGAGCTTTGAGCCAATGTAATGTGCCCACTAAATAATAACTACCCCTTAACATTATTGTCTATAATATTGGAATAGGATCTTGGCGTGTTCAGATCTTTGAACCATAATCCCAACTTTTTCAGATGCTTGGAAAGAAATGCAGCTCTGAAACCCAGGCAAGGATATGCTACCAAGCCATTAAGGCTGCAAAGAATAAAATGTGGAATGGAAGCTCTGAGGCATAGTCCCACCGTCCTCTCGAGAATTCCCCTGGATGAAACAGAACTGACCACAAATGACATTTTAATGAGTATGAACACTGAAGCTACTAATTTAATGAGTAATCATGTACAATACTGAAATATTTGTTATAGACACTACGTTGCCCTGAAAAGTTAATTACAGCACTCCAAAAGCACTCAAACGCTTTAGGAAGCCTACAAACATTATGTAGTATTCTCTTAACCTGAACTCATTATAATGATCAGAAAGAGACATTTCTGCAATAAAATACCCTTTATATGTAATGGAACAGACCATAAATCCCATTGTTTTGAATAAAAAATACGACTACTTAACTTGGCGGACTACACCTGTACAATCATGATGTCTATGGTGTTATGCGTTTCTTTACAGTGAAAAGGCGTTTACTGCACTCCACAAGTGCTCAAACGCTTTACAAAGGTGAGAAATGCTACACAGTATTCTCTTAATGTGAACACATTATAATGATTATGAACAGATTTCTGTCCAACGACCCTGACCAACTGTCAAATTTTCATGAGCAAGAACACTAAAGCATTAACCAGGGTGACCAACCCTGTACAAGACTGAAATCTTCCTCATATACCCTAGGATACATTCAAAAGGCCTTTACTGCACCTCTCAAGTGCTCAAACATTTTGGAAAAGCCAAGAGTGCAATTTAGTTTTCTCTTAACATGAAGACACTATCATGACTATAATCATACATTTCTGCCATAAAATACTATTTATGTGTGGTACAGACCGTAAATTACATTTTCTTCATTAAAAATATGACTAAAGTGGGTGACTGCACCAGTACAATAATGAAGTCGTGGTTTTAACAGTTCTTCACACTTAAAAGGCGTTGACCATACTCCACAAGCGCTCAAACGCGTTAGAAAGGCAAGAAAAGCTGTGCCGTATTCTCTTAACGTGAACTCATCATAGAGATCAGAAACAGACATTTCTGCCATAACAAACCTTTTCTCTCCAAAGCAACTGAGCTATAATCAAATTTTCATTAGAATGATCAATAAAGCATTTAACTAAGGTGACCAAACCTGTACAATATTGAAATCGTCATCATGTGCGCAAACATGCGCTGAAAAGGCATTTAATACACTCCACAAGCGCTCAAACGCCTTTGAAAAGCCAGGAGCGTTATTCAGTGGTTCTCTTAACGTGAAGAAACATAATGATTGTAAACAGACATTTCTGCCACAAAATATCCTTTATATGTAACGGAACAGACAATAAGTCACATTTTCTTCAGTAAAAATATGATTATTTTCACTTGGGTGACTACACCTGTACAATTATTAAGTCGTAGATTTAGGCCTCTCGTCACACTGAAAAGTCGTTTCCAGCACTCCACAAGCGCTCGTGAACTCAATATGATGATGTCAAGCATACATTTCTGCCACAAAATATCCTGTATATGTAACGTTAAGGATAATAAATCATGTTTTCTTCGGTAAAAATATGACTACTTTAACTTGGGTGACTACACCAGTACTATCTTGAAGTTGTTCACACTGAAAAGGCGTTTCCAGCACTCCAGAAGCGCTCAAACGCTTTAGAAAGGAATGCTGGAAACGCCGTTTCAGTGAGATCAAACGCCGAAGTTCAGCTTGGGAGAATTTCGCATACCGTTTCTAGCCTTTTGAGCACTCCACAAGCGTTTGAGCGCTTGTGGAGTGCTGGAAACGCCTTTTCAGTGAGAACAAACCGCCGAAAACCACGACTTCATGATTGTACAGGTGTAGTCACCAAACTTAAAGTAATCATATTTTAACTCAAGAAAATGTGATTTATTGTCTCTTCTATTACGTATAAACTATATTTTGTGGCAGAAATGTATGTTTGTCACCATCACACTGAGTTCACGTTGAGAGAACACTGCATGGAAAAGCTGCACCATTTACATGGAACGTGAAAATTGGAACAAGAACGGCTTCCTAAAGATGAATTCCAGAACATGGAGGCATTTATTTTCAATTGTCCATTTACTCAAGCTAAAGTACACGTAAAGTAACTATAAGGCGATGAGCCACGTGGGTAACAGAAAAAAAAAAACTAACGGGCAGATCTCTCTCTCTCTCTCTGTATCGCTCTCTTTCTCCCACACACACAGAAAAAATGACAACTGGGGCGCGCGCCCGCCCACATGAACGTGAACCCCTAAACCCCTATTTCCCAACTTCTTTACAAGCTGTTTACCTGTAAATTAGTCCTCTCTAATTCTCTTTCGGTTCTTTTTACAAAACAGCGATTATAGCCTTTTTTCTGCTATCATCTAACCTTACTGAAACAGAAAACGGCGTGAATCAGCGTGTACTTGGACAATATTAACCAAATCACAGCCATGATGTTATTTCGCGATAACACACTCCACACTCCTCTATTGCTTAAATAAAGCTTAGTTAAATTTGTATCAGTGATGCTTGACAAGAGTAAACCTCACTTTATCTTGCTTGTTGAGAATGTATAAATGTTAATTTGTTTATTATATGTTCAAGATAAACACCTGTGTCTGCAAGATTTACATTGGTTTATTTAGCTACAAGGCTGAAATTGGCTTGCTTTTCACTAGCTTCTTCTTCGAATTGTCCAGTTCCACCATTAATGGTGCAAGTTATTATAACGCCTCAGGCGCAAAGAACTGCTGCACCATTTAAGGCGGAACGGGAAAATTAGATGCTAGCATATCTTAACATTAATGCATACATTTATTTTATACTCATTTATAGACATTTATTTCTGCAATGAATGTATCTTGGCGATTTTATCATTTTTTTAGCTACATTACGAGTTATTTTTGTATTACTAAACATATTAAGCCCATCACTAATGTAACGTTAGCAAGATAACTAACTTAATGTTGGCTAATATTAGCTAAGTAAAGATAGCTACATTAGCTAAATGGCTAGCTGTTGTTAAATCAATTATAACGTAGCTAACGTTGGCAAACATACTAAATCCGTGGGATACCTTTATAGAATGCATTACAAGCCTTTATATAAACCTTAACATAAGCAACATTGCCAAAAAAAAGTATTTTACTCTTAATTTCTTACTTTGCAAGTAGACTGGCAGGCGCCCCTCTGGAATAAAGAGGAGAAGACTGGCTGCAACTGTTTTAAACCAATTCAGTATGCTTATTTAACCGCCGAATCTCCGTCACCATGGCAACAGTACTCAAAAGAGGCTGTGGAAAACTTGTTGTGTAATAACGTTCTATTGACGTTATTGTGAGAACGTTTGCTCCTAACATTAGGAGAACCTTTACATAACGTTAGTCAAAGTTGTGGGAACATTCCCTGTTAGCTGGGATAATACTGATTTCAGGTTGAGAGAACTCTGCATGGCGTTTCTAGCCTTTCTAAAGCGCTTGAGCGCTTCTGGAGTGCTGGAAACGCCGTTTCAGGAAGAACAACGCCAAAAACCACGACGTCAGAATTGTTCAGTTGTGGTCAGCCAAGTTAAAGTAATCATATTTTTACTGACGAAAATATGATTTATTATCCTTAACATTACTTATGAAGGTTATTTTGTGGCAGAGATGTATGTTTGTCACCATCACACTGAGTTCACGTTCAGAGAACATCGCTTACCGTTTCTAGCCTTTCTAAAGCGTTTGAGCGCTTCTGGAGTGCTGGAAACCGCTTTCCAGTTAGAACAAACGCCAAAAACCACGACTTCATGATTGTTCAGGTGTTGTGACCGAAGTTAAACTAGTCATATTTTTACTGAAGACAATGTTATTTATTGTCTGTTCCATTACATATAAACTATATTGTGTGGCAAAAATGTATGTTTGTCATCATCATACTGAGTTCACATTGACAGAAAACTGCATAGCGTTTCCAGCCTTTCTAAAGCGTTTGAGCGCTTGTGGAGTGCTGGACACGCCTTTTCAGTGTGAACAAACGCCAAGAACCACGACTTCATGATCGTACAGGTGTAGTCACCCAAGTTAAAATAGTCATATTTTTGCTGAGAAAAATGTGATTTGTCATCCTTTACATTACATATAAAGGATCTTTTGTAGGCAGTAATGCATGTTTGCTATCATCATATTGAGTTTACGTTGAGAGAACCCTGCATAGCATTTGTAGCCTTTCTAAAACGTTTGAGCGCTTGTGGAGTGCTGGAAACGCCTTTTCAGTGAGACCAAACGCCTAAAATCACGACTTCATAATTGTTCAGGTGTAGTCACCCAAGTTAAAATCGTCATATTTTTACTGAAGAAAATGTGATTTATTGTCTGTTCCATTACATGTAAAGGATATGTTGTGGCAGAAATGTATGTTTATGATCATTATAAACAGTTTACGTTAAGAAAATACTGCGTAGCGATTCTAGCCTTACTACAGTGTTTGCGCGCTTTCGGCATGCTGTAAAAGACTTTTCAGTGCAACTTAGCGTCTATAACTAAGATTTCAGTATTGTACATGTTTAGGCACCAAAATACAAACTTCATTGTTCATTTTCATGAAAATGTTATTCATGGTCGGTTCCATTGCATATAAAGGAGTTCGAGATAGGACATTGGGCCTAGGCCTCAGAGCTTCCATTCCACATTTCCCTATTTACAGCCTTAATGGCTTAGCAGCAGATCCATCCCTGGGCATCAGGGCTGCTTTCACAGTTCAACGGACCAAGATTTTGCTTCAAAGAACCAATGACACCAAGCTCCAATTCCAATATTATAGTCACTATTCTTAAGAGTTCGGTATTTTATAGTTGGCCCATGACATTTGGCTCAATGCTCAGATTTAATTTTTTTTTAATCCTAAAAGAGTGGGTCATGATTACTAGGTCTTGTCTTTACAATATTAAATCCCTATTCTAGTGTTGCAGGAGTTCAGCACGGTGGCGCAGCCGGTGGCGCTGTCGCCTTGCAGCAAGAACGGCCTGGGTTCTATTCCCCGGCCGGGTGACCAGGGTGCTTTCTGTGTGGAATTGGCATGTCTGCGCGGGTTTCCTCCCACAGTCCAAAGACATGCAGTCAGGCCAGTTGGACACGCTAAAATCCACCCTGAGTGTGAGTGTATTTGTCTGTCTACCCTGTGATGGACTGGTGACCTGTCCAGGGTGTATTGGACCTTCCACCCAATGACTGCTGGAACAGGCTCCAGCTCCCCCGTGACCCGGAAGGATAAGTGGGTAAGAGTGTGTGTGTGTATGTATATATATATTCTTTTGTAATAGTACAGAGGCCTTTGGGCCTGTGTGTAAGAACTCAAGCCCCACCTTACTCTTTCAATATGAAAGAGTATTATTCTAAGGAGATCTATCCTTAGCTCCTGTTCACATTTTTAATCTTTGACACAAAATGTCTGGGTCGTGGGTACTTGTTCTTTTGTTGGGCTTCAGTATTTTCATCATAATTTCTTATCAACCGTGGAGGCTAATCAGGGATTTAATACATTCTCTATTTGTGAGTGATAGTTTTAGGTCCTGGGCTTTTGGCTTTTGCCACAGAATCATGCCCCAGATTTCATTATTTTGAGGCAATTTGGCAGGGTACCCTTGGCCTGGGCCTCAGCCCTACCAAAAAAAGATTTGCTATATTTTAAGGTGTTTTATGTTATTATATGTTATAATATTATATTATTTTAAGGTGTATTATGTTATTATATGTTATAATATTATAGTCACTATTGTTAAGGGTTGGTTATTACTAAGTGGGCCCATGACCTTTATCGCAAACAAAAAATTAAAATTTTTTAATACTGTGAAGACAGGACCTAGAAATTTAGGCTAAAAAAATATGCAATCTGAGCTTTGAACCGAAGGTCATATGTCCACTAAATAATAACCAAACTTTAACAATAGTGTCATTAATATTGGAATGGGAGATTGGAATTGTTGGGTCTTTGAACCAAAATCCCAACCCGTTCACATGCTTGAAAAAAAATTGTGCAGGCAGCTCTGGATCCAAGAAGAAAGAAGAATCTGCTACAAGCTATTGAACCTGTCAAGAAAAAAAAGTGGAAAGGAAGCTCTGAGGCCCAGACCCAGTGTCCTCTCGCAAACATTAAACACTTTAGAATACAGCAAATCATGTTTTTCTTGGGAGCTACGGCCCAGGCCCAGGCCAAGGGTACCCTGGCAAATTGCCTTGAATTTATGAAATCTGGGGGCATGATTCTGAGGCAAAGGCCAAAAGCACAGGAACTAAAATCATCATTTAAAAATAGAATTTCTCAGTTTCAACATTTGATATGTTGTCTTTGCAGCATTTTGAAAGCAATGAAATATAGGCTTTAAATGATTTGCACATCATTGCATTTTGTTTTTATTTAGATTTTTCACAACACCCCAACTTTTTTGGAAATGGGGTTGTAAATTACACTGAAATGCCCAAAAGGTTCTAGATGTTAACAAGGTATGAGGCACTCACCAAAGTACCGTGCAGTTATTTGGGGTGAAGTGGTAAAATGATAAGTAATGAGTATGAACAAAACAGTCTAACCAAATGTCACTGTAATGCTGCATGTTAATGCAGGAAATTTACAAGTAAAACACAATACAAAGGCATCTGAATACATAATAGTCTTATATAGTATGTTTTATAGCATGTATTTGTCTAATACTCTACCATGGGATAATACTCTACCAGTCACTTTGCCATTGCTTGGACATAATTTCTGGATGGATACATAAATTCAGTAGTTGTTGCTCTGATGATAGACACCATGTTGGTGTTATTCGCTAATTGGCAGCGAGGTTCTCTTGAAAGCATGCATTCACCTTTTTGGCCAACATGCTGCATTTCAAAATATTGCTTTCTAATGTGTTCTAGCTCACTAAAGGTGTATAAAAAACATTAAGGATTGGGTAGCTGTAGGGTTCTTGAAGGGTTCAATGTTTCTTGCACATTAGGTCTAGGAGTTTCAGGAACACTGGGCCTAGGAGTTTCTGAAACACTGGGATTCACTTGTACAGCAGCCAGTCCTCTGTCACCCGAACCATTCTCTTGATTGAGACTTTCTGCTTGCTGCCCCCCTGAAGAGCATAAAGCTAAATTTACTATTCATGAAAGGAACATTTGCAACATTATTTAGTTGGTAATCACAAGCAATTTCAATTCCATTATAAAAGTTTTGTAATCAGCGTGTGGATCAACCTGACCACAAATGAAAAGATGCATAATAAATACATTTATTTAAATAAATAAATTTATTTAAATAAATTTAAATAAATACTTTATATTTCCTGTGCTTTTACTTTAAAAATATTATTTGTCCTTTACTTTAGTTTACTTTTTAATTTATTTATATTTCATAAAATATACATCTGTGACACTTCAACAGAATCCAGACGCTCGCGGTGTAAAAAAGGCGAAAGGAGATTTAATGGAATCAGGCAAAAACGAAGTCAAAAAACAAGCAGGGGTCAAATCCAAACAGCCAATACAAAACACAATGATGATAAAATCACCGTGTGAACAAAACCAGGGGGCAAGAAGATGGGGCCAAGACAAAAGGGCAAGTCGAAAAACAGTCCAGTAGTTCAAAAAACACGGAACACAAATCACAGGCAACAGTATCCAAGAGGGTAAAGGCAAAAAAAGCAGAGTCGAGTAAACAAAGCAAAGGGTCAAATACACAGCAGAGTAATGATCAGAAATAACGCTCAGTAAGGTTCGGAAAGAAACAATACCTCGCACTGATCTTCCCTAAAGCCTGGGCTTAAAAACTATCCTGTCCTGATCATATGATCTAAAGCACAGGTGCCAATAATCAGTACTCAGGAGAATGAGAGCGCTGATAGGAGCGTGAGATATTGTCCGAAGTCATGTGGTCCCCTTGAGGATCGTGGGTATCGGAGTCCGTATTATCCCTTGATACTGGCAAATGCGTGACAGTACCCCCCCCCCAAAAGAGTCCGGGCAGGTCTCGGAACGAGGACGACCCGGACGACCACCACCGGATCCCGGAACAGAGGCAGACCCAGAAATGCCTAGGCACTGAACTCGGGGTTCCTCCTCCTGAGAGTTCCGTAGACGAGGCGGCAACGAGCTGGCGAGCCTCTTGCGCGGTCGACCCCTGGGACGGGGAGCAGGTTTCTCCGGATGCTGACTGGAAATCAGCAATGAGGGCTGGGTCCAGCACATCCTTAGCAGCAACCCAACATTGCTCCTCCGGGCCATACCCCTCCCAATCCACCAGGTACTGCAGGATCCCGCCTCGTCTCCGCGAGTCCAGCAACCCACGGACAGCGTACACCGGTGCCCCATCTATCAGTTCCGGTGGTGGGGGTGTGTCCTCCGGGGTCGCCTCATCCAAGGGCCCTGCAACAACAGGTTTCAATAGAGAAACATGAAAAGAACGTGAAACCCTGAATCTCGGGGGTAAGTTCAATCTATATGTGACTTCATTGACCCGTTTCTCTACTTTAAAGGGTCCAATGTATTTGGGCTGGAGTTTTTTGCTACTTCCCTCTGCTCTGCGGAAGTCCCGGGTGGCCAGCCATACTCGATCTCCCGGCTGAAACGTCGGTGTTGGACCCCTATGACGATCCGCTTTCTCCTTGTGCCTTTGAATCACATGCTCGATGCGTCGGTGCGTCTCCTCCCACACCTGTTCACTCCAATTCATCCATTGGTCCACTGCAGGCACATCAGTTTGTGCACCCGTCCAAGGTGCTAAGGGGGGTTGATAGCCTAAAATGCGCTGGAAAGGGGTCATATCCGTAGTAGAGCTGGTTAAAGAATTTTGTGCGATCTCTGCCCAAATTAAGTATTCAGCCCAGTTCGAGGGGTTCTCATAACAGAAAATTCTCAGTTCTTGATTTACTCGCTCACATTGTCCATTTGTTTGTGGGTGATACCCTGAGGAAAGGCTAATGGAAACCCCAATATGTTCAAAAAAGGCAGCCCATACTTGGGAGGTGAATTGAAGGCCCCGATCTGAGACTATGTCCTCCGGGATACCGAAAAAACGAAACACATGATGAAACAAAGTCTGAGCAGTTTGAAACGCACTGGGAAGTGCCGCAAAAGGGACAAACCTCACTCCCCGGGAAAACCGGTCTACTACTGTTAAGATGGTGGTATATCCCTGTGAAACGGGTAAATCAGTAACAAAATCTATCGCTATGTGGGACCAGGGTCTATTAGGCACGGGTAAGGGCACCAATTTCCCAGCAGGTAGCGTCTTTGGGGTCTTGCACTGTGAGCAGACTGAACAGGAGGAAACAAAAGTGTGAATGTCTTTAATCATTGACTCCCACCAGTAGCGATGTGATAAAAGTTTAAGTGTACGGGTCTCGCCTGGATGTCCGGAGGTGAGGGAAGAATGAGCCCATGTTATGAGCTGGGTACGGAAGGCCTCCGGTACATACAGTTTATCTGGAGGACACTGAGTGGGTATTTCTCGGTTAACGAGTGCCTTTTCGATGTCTTCATCGATCTGCCAGCGAATGGAAGAGATGTTGACTTCTGGAGGGAGTATGTGTTTGGACGATTCAGTTGCTGAGGGGGTCTTATCTCCTTCGTGGATTCGGGATAGCGCATCAGCTTTGGTATTGCGAGAACCGGGCCTAAAAGTTACGTTAAAGCGGAATCTGGCGAAGAAAAGTGACCACCGGGCTTGTCTGGCGTTAATTCTCTTGGCTGTGCGGAGATATTCAAGGTTCTTGTGGTCTGTCAGAACAGTAAACGGAAAATTGGCTCCCTCTAGCCAGTGACGCCACTCTTCCAGGGCGAGCTTAACTGCTAACAGTTCACGGTCCCCGATACCAGTTCCTCTCGGTGGTTGACAACTTATGGGAAAAGAAACCTATGGGGTGTAGTTTTTGTGGGGATCCTGACCTTTGTGATAGTACAGCCCCAACTCCTGTTTCTGAGGCATCGACTTCTACTATAAACGGCTGTGTGGGATCTGGGTGTTTCAAAACGGGGGCTGTGGTGAACGCTTCTTTAAGTTTCTGAAACGCACGTTCTGCAGAGTCATTCCAGATGATCTTTTTTGGACTGCCCTTTAATAGGGAGGTCAATGGGGAGGCTTTGGTGCTGAAGTTTCTAATAAATTGGCGATAAAAATTAGCAAACCCCAAAAATCTTTGAAGGTCCTTTACTGAGGTGGGTGTGGGCCAGTGAGCTACCGCTTCTACCTTGTTATCATCCATAGTGACTCCTTGAGGGCTAATGATATATCCTAGAAAGGATACTGACTGCAAATGAAACTCACATTTTTCCGCTTTTAAGAACAAATTGTTTTCGAGGAGTCTTTGGAGAACTAAACGAACATGTTTCACATGTGTATCTAAATCAGGCGAGTAAACGAGGATGTCATCTAAGTAGGCAATAACAAACTGGCCTAACATGTCTCTGAGTGTGTCGTTGATGAATGCCTGGAACACAGAGGGGGCGATAGAGAGCCCAAAAGGCATCACCTGATACACGTAGTGCCCCCTAGTAGTCAAAAATGCGGTCTTCCATTCGTCTCCCTTCCTTACTCGGATCAAGTTATAAGCACTACGTAAGTCTAGCTTAGTGAAGAATTTAGCTCCTTTGAGTTGTTCTAGTGCTACTGGAACTAAGGGAAGTGGATAGGGGTAGGCTTTTGAGATCTGATTAAGGGCTCTATGATCAATACATGGACGAAGTCCTCCATGTTTCTTTTTAATGAAAAAGAAACCAGAAGCAATGGGAGACGTAGAGGGCTGGATAAAGCCTTGTTCTAGGGCCTCCTGAATGTAAATATCAAGGGCTTTTTGTTCTTCCTGTGTCAGCGGGTAGACTCGTGCTTTGGGGAAAATAGGATTTTCAACCAGATCGATAGCACAGTCGTAGGATCTATGCGGGGGTAATTTGGTGGCATTTTTCTTGTTGAAAACTTCCTTTAGATCTGCATACTCGGGGGGAATCTCAACTACCGTGTCAGCGTTGGGGCTTTCAATAGATGTGGACAAAAGGGCTATGGATGGAGTGATTAAACAAGAGTGGGCACAATAGTCCGACCATTTAGTAATGGTATGTTCGGGCCAAGAAATTACAGGATTGTGTCTTTCTAACCACGGAAGTCCTAAAATGAGTTCGAATTCTGAGTGGTCTAGAACTAAAAAGGACAGAGTTTCATTGTGACATGCACTGATCTGTAGCTCCACTGGGTGCGTGACTCGGGAGATGGTGCCTAAACCCACTGGTCCTCCATCCAACGCTGCCACTCTTAATTGATTCTCTAGTGACTTGACTGGTATCTGCAACTGCTCCACAAGCTTGGCGTGAATGAAGTTTCCCTCTGCTCCCGAATCGATCAGAGCTGAAACGATATGAGACTGGAGATGACAGTATATAATTGCATTCAACATTACAGATTTAGAAACCAACCCCTTTGTGGGAACACTCACCACATTAGCACGTGGAGTGAACTCCACGTGCTGTCCAGGGGTCGGCGCCTTAGTTTTTTGTGGGCGGGTTCGGCACTCACGAACTTGGTGTCCCGCCTTGCCACAATACAAACAAAGATGGTTTTGCAAACGATGCTGCCTTTCTTCTGGAGATAGCCGCGAGGAATCACATTGCATGGGTTCTGTGGTTTCTGAGTGCTCTGGCAGAACCCTTCCCCGAGGCAATCCCCTCCTCTGATCCCGTGTAGCCTTCGGCCGTGAGCGAGAGTGCAACAAGTGATCCAACTTAATAGCTAACGTAATAAGTTGGTCGAGAGTTAGATCATTGTCTTTACTGGCAAGTTCATTTAAAATCTCTGTATTCAATCCTTGGCAAAACATCACTAGTAACGCCGCCTCATTCCACCCGCTGCTAGCAGCGAGAGTTCGAAACTCCAGCGAGTAATCAACTACAGAGCGCGTTCCCTGACGTAGCTTACATAATAACTCTCCGCTTACTTTCCCTTCGTAAGGATGATCGAACACTCTACTGAATTGAGTGAGGAATTGGGCGTATGTCATGTGGTGAATCGCAGTCCAACTAGCTGTAGCCCATTCTAAGGCTTTTCCAGTTAAACGGGAAATAACAAAAGATATCTTAGCTTGATCTGAGCTAGGAGGGGAATTTTCAAAAAACACTGAGCATTGTAGTAAAAAACCCCTACATTTATCCGGATCCCCCTCGAACTTATCCGGTTTACTCACTGGGAAAACTGCCCCTGCGTGATCCGCTGCCGTGGTAGAAGGCGTTGGATTAACTGCGGAATCTACGAGGCTCATATTTTGTAGTTGTCCCATCAAATGTTTAACACTCGTGACCAATTGGGCCAGCTGGGCTTGTTGTTCCGCCTGTTGTTGAGCTAGGGATTCTAGTGAATGGGTAACTCCTGACAGAACCTGTTGGTGATGACCCAAAAATTGCCCTTGTTCAGCAAGAGCCTTATGAAAGGCTTCCTGTTCCGCCGTCTGCATCGTAGGCGAGGTATTCTGTGACACTTCAACAGAATCCAGACGCTCGCGGTGTAAAAAAGGCGAAAGGAGATTTAATGGAATCAGGCAAAAACGAAGTCAAAAAACAAGCAGGGGTCAAATCCAAACAGCCAATACAAAACACAACGATGATAAAATCACCGTGTGAACAAAACCAGGGGGCAAGATAAAAGGGCAAGTCGAAAAACAGTCCAGTAGTTCAAAAAACACGGAACACAAATCACAGGCAACAGTATCCAAGAGGGTAAAGGCAAAAAAGCAGAGTCGAGTAAACAAAGCAAAGGGTCAAATACACAGCAGAGTAATGATCAGAAATAACGCTCAGTAAGGTTCGGAAAGAAACAATACCTCGCACTGATCTTCCCTAAAGCCCGGGCTTAAAAACTATCCTGTCCTGATCATATGATCTAAAGCACAGGTGCCAATAATCAGTACTCAGGAGAATGAGAGCGCTGATAGGAGCGCGAGATATTGTCCGAAGTCATGTGGTCCCCTTGAGGATCGTGGGTATTGGAGTCCGTATCATATCTTGATACTGGCAAATGCGTGACAACATGTTTACAGGTATGGTAAATAGGTATAGTAAAACAACAAATTTGCAGTAAATTACTGGCTAGTGATATTGCTAGTATATCTGGAAAGTAAAAACACAGGAGATTACATTAAGAACCCTGCTACATAACACTGATAAGCTATGTTATGAGTATGTCATGGTAGATGTCATATCACGAGCAGTCATGGTAGATTATGTCAATTAATATGACACTATAACAGGGGTTCCCAAACTAGAGGTCAGGACCCCATTTCATTCACAAATGGGGTTTATGCTCTACATAAAGTACAAAACCAAGCAAGTTTAAAAGATATTGAAAGACTACTCATTAACAATGTGCCAACAAACCAATTTAATTGTTTTAAAGAACACTTGAATAAGACAGTACGGTCAGTTAAACGGGCTGAGACTATGACAAGAATAGTGCTGAAAGCATATTTTGAGAAGCTCCACTTTAAATATGGAATTTAAAAATGTAGGGTGGTCAACAGGCTTGGGTTGAAGAAAATTCATCATGTCCATTTGGGGCTGTTTGCCAAAAAAGTTTCAAAATCCTTCACTATGATGTAATGTCATGACTGAATTAGCATGTGATATATCAAAACTAGCATCTATTCTCGTGTTTCACGTGACGTCACACTGGACTGAATCGGGGAGTGACTCTTTCACTCTGCACATTTTGTATGTACAGAGCATCTGAGGCTGAGACAATTACTGCTATAATACTATATTGTATTTTTTCAAATTCCAGTACTTAAAAATAAAATACTGCAAATCTCATCCAATAAACACACTTCTCTTCTGTCTGAAACTAGTTTTATTAACAAGTCACTAGTTTAAAAAGTTTGTTTTTAGCAGCTTATCAATTATTAAAATTAATCAATCATTTTTCTGCAATAAACCAATTAGTGGGTTTATTTGGAATACAGGAGGTACAAGGGGCTCATTTAAGCCCACTGCAGACTTTTCATCTTTTCTTTATTTCATTTTTTCATAAAGGTCATATAAAGTTGGCTTGATTATGTTAAAAGACCTATTTGTACTTCGTTTTATTATTTTTATATCACCAAAAATTTAAAAATCTTTACGAAAAATGTTTACTTAGGTTGCCTCCAAACCGCATACTACACTACACATACTACACTGATGAATGGTGATGTACTATTTTTGACATATTATCTTGTGTGGTAGCATGTTTTGGAAGGAGAATTAGATTTAAGTGGGCTTATCATAGCTTTTCCGCATGCAAACAGTCATTCTAAGTAGCTAATGTGTTTTAATTTAAAAACATGATACACATACAAACCTGCACATTTTCAAATACGAAGAAATCAACAACCATAGCTGTCACTTACTCAGAAGAATAAATATTAAAGAGTAACTACACCCCACTACGTGCACTCACTGCACAGAAATCAACACCAAGCAACACTGAAACTACAAAAAGCGGGAAAAAAGTCTGAGAAAGGCTGTACGGACGAAAGGTTGACACAGTCGGAAGCAATGGCCATTTAACTATCACCTGTCCTGAACCTGTCTTTTCGCTTTCCATAGTTCCAGTGTTGCTTGCTGTTGATTTCTGTTCAGTGACTGCGCGTGCCCCAGGGCTTGAGTTGTGAAGGGAAACGTGAATTGGATGCAACACTGGCAGCTTGATGGAGACTTTCAAGAATCCTCACTTAATCCGTCCGACATCTTTATTACAAACTAAGCTTAGATTAATTAGAGTTATTTACAGTTGGTACAGACAGCTGGCATATCACAGCCTTGTAAAGTGGTGCTGGGGGTATTTAGCTCAGCGTGTGAGTGTGATTATCTCCTCGATCTAGGCTCCTATGCTTTCATATTTATGAGTGCCGCATGAGTAGGGCGTCATCAGGGGGCAGTAACGTTGTTTGACTGATTTGCATAATGTCACGTGTCTTCGTACTTTGGTATACGCCTATAGCAGAGTTGAACCAGAGGAAAGCTGCAGAGGTGCAACTGACCACAATAAAAATTATATCCTTACAGTTTGGAAAAATGTGTTCTCGCTTTCAGCAAGGCTGGTATATTTTATTATTACAGAGCAGTGGATTTCAGCTGCTAATGAAAAAAGGTCTTAGGGTGTAGTTACTCTGTAATTAGGGGTTGAAGCATTGTAGGTGCATGGAACCCAACTGCTTTCACTAGGACTCCTCTTCTTCTTCTTTTTCTTCTTCTTATTCCCTAAAACTGATTGGAGAGAACACACCGTAAGTCATCCAAACACCGAACTTGGAGGATAAATGTAGCACCCCCCACCACGCAGGCAAGTGAAATGACTCCATTTGGCCCGATGGTGGCGCTAGTGCCAGCTTCAGGAACAGGCTGAGGCCTCGATCATACTAAGCACCACTGCCTAACATACTGCTAGCCAATGTTCAGTCTATGGAGAACAAGTTTGATGACCTCCAGGCCAGGATCAAGTTCCAGAGGGACATTCGGGACTGCAACCTCCTTTGCTTCTCTGAATCATGGCTGAGCCCAGCAGTGCCGAACCATGCCATCCAGCCAGCCGAGTTCTTCTCAGGACAGGACAGAGGAGTCGAGGAAGTCAAGGGGAGGCGGAGTGTGTAATGTAAACAACAAATGGTGTGACAATGCTAGCGTTGTTACTCTTGCACACTCCTGCACACCCAACCTGGAGCTGCTCACCCTCAAGTTGTGCCCTTTCTACCTTCCTCAGGAGTTTACATCGATTATTATCTGCACTGTCTATATCCCACCTCAGGCGAGCACGGACATTGCACTGTGTGAACATCATGAAGCACTCTCACAGTTTCAGGCACAGCACCAAGAAGCTGCGCTCATTGTGGTTGGGGACTTTAACAGCGTTGGACGGACCAATCAGTGGGTGACCTGCAGTACACTCTTGATGACTCAGACTGGGACATGTTCCGATGCAGCTCTGAGGACTTTACAGAAGTGGTTGTGAGTTTCGTTGGGAAACTGGTAGATGATACAATCCCAAAAATCAGTTTAAGGACGTTTCCCAACCAGAAGCCGTGGGTGGATAAAACCATTCGTGACCCTCTGAATTCTCACACTGCTGCCTACAATGTGGGGCTCAGCAGCGGCAGCATGGAGGAATACAAGGCTGCATGCTACAGAGTACGGCGGGCAGTGAAGGAAGCAAAGCAGCGCTATGGGAGGAAACTAGAGACAGAGTTCCAACAAAGTGGCTCTAGAGCACTGTGGCAGGGGCTGTGGAAGATAACAAACTTCAAACGCCCACCCTCTGGGATAGTGAGTGTGGATGTGTCTCTAGTGAACAAACTGAGCACCTTCTAGGCTCACTTCAAGGCTGCAACCGGCAGCGCTAGCAGAGTAATCAGCACTAGTGCTAGTAGTGCTAACAGGAGCGGCCAGCAGAGCATGCACAGATCCCGGTAGAGAACAGAGCCCGATCATCATCATGGCAGGAGACGTGACAAAAGCTTTCAGGAGAGTGAATCATCTCCCTGATGCTTGGAGTTGTTCCAACATGCTTTAAACAGTCAGTCATCAAAGAAACCCCAACCAGCCTGCCTTAATGACTATCACCCAGTTGCCCTCACATCAGTCATGATAAAGTGCTTTGAAAAGCTGATCAGAGACTTCATCACCTCTTCACTGTACAATTTGCATACCGCCCCAACTGCTGTACAGATGATGTCATCACACATCTGCTCCACACAACACTGTCCCACCTGGACACTAGGAGGGATAATAATGTTAAAATGCTGTTTGTTGACTACAGCTCAGCATTTAACACTCCCCTAATCCCCTCCAAACTCCATACCAAGTTCATACCAAGATCTGGGACTTCATCCATCCCTGTGTCACTGGACCTCCAACTTCCTGACAGACAGACCACAAGCTGTGCGGGTAAGAAAACACATCTCACCAACCCTCACCCTCAGCACTGGAGACCTTCAGGACTATGCCCTGAGCCCCCTGCTGTATTTACTGTACACATATGACTGTGTGGTCATTTTCAGCTCTACCACCATTGTCAAGTTCGCTGATGACATTGTTGTAGTAGGTCTGATCTCTAACAATGATGAGAGGGCCTACCTGGAAGAGATTATGCACCTGGAGAACTGGCGTCAGGATAATAATCTCCTCCTTAATGTCAGCAAGACTAAGGAACTGATAGTGAACCACAACAAGAAGCAGGAGAGGAGCTACCATCCTGTATGCGTAAATGCAGTGGAAAGAGTAGACAGTTTCAAATACCTTGGAGTTTGTTGTGTTTGTGGACCAAAATGCAATAGAGATGGACTTAATAGATGGCACTTTCAGACATTACTCCACCTCCCCTCTAGAGGGCCCTGTAGGACTGTGCGAGAGAGAGAATTGGATAAGAAGAGAAAAGAAAAGAAAGAGCTAGAATGTAGTGTGCATATGTGAGAATGTAAGCAGCTGCAGAGTGTTCAGTAAAAGCCACTAAATAGTGTCTAAAAATTGTGTCTTGTCATTTTATTCACCAACACAACAATTTAGCAATGAGATGAGCGTTTCAGTACCAAGCCCACTGCCTTTCTTCCCTCATGTTGGTGAGCCGTCGATACCATTTGTTACGTGGCGAGAACTTCGACAACTACATGCTAGTTATACATGCTACTGGAGACGCATGGCTCGACGCAAGGAAGTATACAGTTTTACTACATTGTCTGGGTACGGAAGGACAATGTTTGTTCTACACATATGCAGAGGCTATGACCACCCTCGAGAAGCACTTTATAACAAAGTGTGTCTGCATGTGGTGGCATGCAGACACATTTTTAGACAGCGTGTTCAATGAGCTGACGAAACTACATCTCAGTACGTGGCTACCCTGAGAGCTTTAGCTGCACCATGTGCTTTTGGACAAATGAGAGTGAGATGATAAGGGATCATGTAATTTCTAACTCTTACCTCAGTGCAGTAAATAAAAGACAAGTTACTGCTAGAAGACAATCTCAATCATCTGGACAAAGCCAAGACGATTGCATGCCAGATGGAGGCAGCATCTAAAAATGCTATGCTGCTTTCTATTAAACCAGTTCAGACTGCATCAGTACAGGCTGTTGCTGTGGCAAATGTACATTTTCACACACCCTCCTCCAGATTACATCCTTCTGGGTGATGGTGGATATCCCTGTTTGGACACACCAATCTGCCTAATCACACCTTACAAGGAGCCAGTTAATAGACCAATACAAAGGCGCTTCAATTATTACCATTCTAGGGGATGCAGTAAAATTGAAAGGGCTTTTGGAATGATGAAGACTAGATGGAGGTCTACCCTTTTCAGAGCCTTGGAGGTTAAAACTTTGCACTGGTTATTGCGTCGTGTACGTTTCTACACAATGTGCGTGTGGATAAAGGGGACATTCTGGAGCCAGATGATGATGCTGCACAGGACAAACCTGAGCCCCAACCTCCCAGTAAGCCCCTAGCAGATAATGAGAGCTCTGGGAATGCTACAAGGGACAGACTGGCTGCCCTGGTCTCAGGCCATGTGCAAGCCCCATTAGGATGCTGTCTGCGATTCAGAAATGGAAGTGGATGATTACATGGAATGGTTATGTAGCCCCTCAAGTTAGAACCACATTGCTCTCTGCTTACCTTATATTTTTTCTGAAGATTCTCCCACTTTTTGGAGACCTGCTGGGGAGTGATTTGGCCCTCAAGGCCATGGTCATTGATCAATGTCCTGTATCATAAAAATATGAAGAGTAATATTAACAAAATGAAAAACAAGAAACAAAACAGACATTTGTATGCAGTGAAACAGCTTTAAAACAAATGACTCATTCCCAAAGTGGTTTTGCAGCACTTCTTGATTTAAGAAAACGCTGCTCATTCTCTGCTCGGAACCGGATGAGCCATCTGGTTTCCTGTGGAGTCCCTGGACAGACAGAACATAGGTATATCATTGTAACATTGTTAAGAACTCAAATAAACCAATATTTCTTGCAGTCACTAGGATGAAAGAACCAGAATGTCCAAATAATAGGCATGCTAATTTTGTTGGGCATGACAGGACAGGTGAATCATATTTAAAATAGCCTGGAAAAAATATTCAGGATGTGTTTTCCTGCTTTGTCTCCATACTGTGGCAATAATGGTATATCACAGTGACATTTGCCATTTATCCGATGGAGACTGAAAAGCATGGACACTCACAAATCATTCACAACTTCAGTTTTACGCATGAATCAATCTAACGAGTCACAAATAAAAAAGATCACAAACAAAAAACTGCATTACTTCTGCTCTGTAGGCGACCCTGCCAGTCTGCAGTGATAACAGAGAAGGGTAAAGTTCAGCAACCTCACAGCTTAGTTACATTTAGGGCATGATATGCTTTCAAAGAGGGGGGATGACATTTGTTTATTATCTCCACCAAGAATTCTTCGGTGATAGAAGCTGAACTTAGCTTTTTAATCGCCAGCTTCATGATCGAATTTTCCCATTCCACCTTAAATAGTGCTCAGGTACCAGAATGTAACTGCTGCACCATTTAAGGTGGGGCAGGAAATTTAGCTAGCTAGCTACCAAGACATCAGCATATTACTAGCGATTTTTATGCTTGTCCTCTGAAAAATCTTTGTTTGGAGGGCCATGTAGCCTAACACTTCGCCCTACCCCCTATCTCAGCAAGAATCAGGAGAACCTGGACTGTTCTGATTCATGTTTTTGACCCTTTTTGCTTGTTCCACCGACTGCGTCTTTTGCCTACCCCTTGTGTTTGTTAGCATCGTGTTATGCTTACTGTTATCATATCATGCTGTGCTTTTTGAATCTGACCCACGCCTGTTTTTTGACTGCGATTCTGGGTTTTGTTAGTAAAAACTCTGTGATGATTTCAAACCGCGAGTGTCTGACTTTTGTTGGCACGTTACAAAAGGCCCCTACAATACTTAATCTAGTGCATATTAATTAAAATGTCATTATATTCTTTCTGTTGTTGAAATAAAGAAAAGATAATGGTTTCAAACTATACATCTCACTAACATCTTTGGGTTTTAATTAAACCCATCTTGGCCACAGAATCAGGACTGGCAATATATTCTGCAGCCACAAGAGGGAGCTTTAAACATAGTTTACCATATTTCACCAAGCCTGACAATTTTGCAAATACAAGTAAAAATACTTTTATAAAATTAAATCAACAGAGTTTGAGAAGTCATTTTTCAATATTCCTTTCTGGATTTTTACTGCATCGTCTCAAACAACTATCGAAGTCTCAAAACAACCTTCGAAGTCTCAAAGTCAATAATTACTAAAAAAGTCTTTTAAGCACGGTATTATTATGAATGTTATGAATCAATCAGTTCAGTCAGGCATATTCTGACACAATGGACTATAAACCAAATTTGATATGTGCATTTAAAATAATCAGCTAAGGAAACATTTGACATTTCACTTGAATAGGCTTAAGTTGGCTGAATGTACTGGCAACAATCTAAAATGTAATTATTCCTGTTCAAGATTATAATAAAGACATGACAGTTGTTTCAAATTATACATCTTAATCCGCTTTAACACTTTGCAAACATAGTTATGTTGCTTAACTTTGCAGAAAATCCTGTAATTTGATTTGAGCAAATCTGGATCACAATAATAATAAATTAATAAAATACACATTCCGTTTGAAACCTTTACTTAATTATCTTAGCCACAGAGCATTTCTGAATGTTATGCTTTGTACCAAGCCTGACAGTTTTGCTGATTCGAGTCTTTTAAAAACTCTATTATTTTCCTGTAAATCATCAGTGTTTTAAAACAGATTTTTTTCATAGTCTTCCTTGAATTTGTATTGCATCATCTCAAGCTTGGTCTCAAAACAACCATTGAAGTCTCAAGTTCAAAAATTATTTTAAAAATCGTTCTTTTTAAGCACAGTATTATTGCAAGTTATAAATCAATCAGTTCAGCCTGGCCTATTCTGACACAAGGGACCATAATCTGTCAGTGATGACCTGATCTTAAAAATGTCTTAAAAACCCAACCATCTGCTGCCTTCTATGTCCAGAGGCCAACACATAAGCCCTTGTTGTCCTCATGGTGCTTGGACCCCTATGATTGCAGCTTGTGGTTACCTTTAACTCTTACTTTTCTAATTTATAAATTAATTATATATATATATATATATATATATATATATATATATATATATATATATATATATATATATAAAACAAACTTGGATAATTTACAGACACCAGCATTTTTGCCCCAGGTTTTTTTTAAGGTGTTTTGTCAGAGTTTTTCCTTTGCTTGATGAAAGAATTAGTTCATTGAGGTGGTTGTGATTGGCTGAGAGGTGTGCAAATCATTATTTTACAGATCAATTATTCTCATGTGCATATGAATTTTAGCAAATGTTCTCTTACAATTCTCTCTCTATGTCTCTTTCTTACCCCTTGCTCCAAGTTGGAGATTTGGTCAGATATGGACTCTGCTTATTTGTTGGAGACTTTGGCTGGAAACTTCATAGATGTTATGCACTATAATGAGACAAATAGGGCTTTTGAGGTGTGTGTCTTCATTTGTTGTGATTTAATGTATTTTAAGTAGATTGCTAGCTGGATGAGTTGCCAAGTTAATTATTGTTCTCATCAAAGTCATTTCTACTCTGGTGAAAGGAAGCAATGAAAATGAAATTTTGCATCACAGTGGGGTAAATCACCTATATTTAACTAGATGCCCAAGTGTTGGTATTAATAAGAATGTGCTAGTGCCTGACTGATATGAACATTTTGTGACCAATACCATTTTAAGGGGTTAGAAATTCAACTAATATAAGTTGTGGAGTGTGAATTATCAGATGATTGTCAGTTATTGATTATGTGTGGAATGTCAGTTTTTTTAATAATGGGCAGAGCTTCCCAAAATTCTTAGTAGTTTTGTTGATTTCTGTTAAATAACTCTAACATTGTTTTTCTTAAATCATTATTTAATCAGTTCTTTTCGTAGAAGGTTTTGTATTATGTTATCCTCATGTTAATGGTTAGATGTGGATTTGGGACATGATGATAACAAGTAGTACTAATGTTAATTATCTAGTTCTTAATAAATAATAAGTTAGTAATCGTTGCAGTAACAGGTCAGTAATAAAATGGTAAAATAATAATAAGTTGTACTATGTAGCAGTAGTTAGTAACAAAATGGTAAAACAATGGTAACAAGTAGTACTTACCTAAAAGTATGCTAAATGTGTAGGTCTTAATAAATAATAACCTAGTAGTTGTATTGGTACAAGTTGGTAATAAATTGGAAAAATTATGGCAACAAACACATAAATAAAAAACATATTTTCCATTTGATACAAAATAATTATTTAGTATCTGTTACAGAAAAAAGTGAGTAATACTAAACATTTAGTCAGTCATTGTAGCCTTTTTGTTTTACATTTAAAGGAATGTGGTATCCAGCTCTTACAGCATTATATCTGTTAACATTACACTTACATTCACATTAATTCCTTAATTACCTGTAGGAGTTTATAATATTAGGCTTAATACCCAAAAAACAATGATGAATTGCTGCTAAAATTGTTTGGTATTAGTGCTGTGAAATAAAAAATCATTCTTTTCTACTTAGTATCTTACCTGACGTGTCTTTGAATGTTCAGGCAAAATTACAAATTTAACATAATTACAGGCGGTAATTCCAGTGAAACTAAATGGTATAGGAGCTGTAAAATGCTTCATTCCCTGTTGTTTCTCAATTACTGTATCTCACATCAGGTGATAATCAAATGTGTCTCAGACCACCTCCTGAAGTGGATTTTTGCCTGTTTTCAGTGCATCTTGGGTGCGTTTACACTGGCATTTTTCTGTGGCTTGGCCTTTTCCATATATAATCCTGATACTCAAGATGGAAGTGACCAGGTGTAAACGTTCAGAGGGGCTTGAATGTGAGGCCAGAGAAAGGGTCTAATGTAGTTATGGGGTTTGGGAACCTATGAATTAGATTACCAGTAAGCTGACTTCTGGACCTGCCTGATTCAGCCACTGCTCACAGAACAGCTACCACTACAAACAGAATGTTAGTCATGTGCACTTGTAGCAGTACAATGGTCAGAAATGTTTGTAATATATACATACTCTCTGTATATGTGTGACAGGGCTCATCACTACAAAGGTGCTGTGTGATATGATATGGGAGTCTTTGCTGGGTGAACCATGCAGCCGAGGCACAGCTGCTTAAGGACACCTTTTCACAGCCCTGCACTGATGTCCAGTATTCACCTTACTACAATATATGTGCAACACTAACTGAAGTGAAACAGGGGCCAGCAGAGGTTTGTGTTTGTGTAACATACATGTAACATACATGTGTCATGTAAAATTTCTGAAGCTTATTTTCTTTGTTTACAGCCAAATTCCTTTTTTGGGGCAATTTTTATTAGCTAGTTTATTTATTTATTCATTTATTTATTTATTTATTTTGAAGCAACCAATAACAAAGACATCATTATTTAAAGCTCATGTTTTACAGCAACTGATTTGAAACAGGCCATCTTGAAATAATCTTTGTTGTAGTACTTCAGCAACATCAGCCACTGTGTCAAAGGCAGCTGCGAACACTAAAGCTATTACTCTTACCTAGTCCATCCCCTTATAATTTATTACAGCTAATACAGGTAGTTAACCTACTACAAATACTCATTACTATTCTAATGGTTACATGGCTGTAGATGTTTTTTATTTTTTCTAAATTTTGGTTTAGGTTTATGCCAGGCACATGCAGCACACCTGCATCAGTCCTGCAAACATAATCAGAAATGTCAGTGTTCAGCTGTGGATGCCTTTATGGCTGTACTATCGGATGTTGCATATGCCCTGGTTCATCATGACCTATAGAATGATAAAGATAAATCCAAGTCCTCATAAATGAACTTTGCAGAAATGACTGTTTCCCCTGGGCATTTCCAAATATTGTCTCCCCTGTTTACCTGCAGGTCTCTATCCACAGTTCTTTTTCCGCTCTGGTTGCTGCATGTTAGAATTTACTTTCAGTTCATATATTTCCTTGGAGTTGCTTTCAGCAATCGTTACTAACTGCTAGCAGTAAGACCATAGTCTTACCTTCTGTGGCTGCTTTATATTGCTACCACCATGTGTGGATGTACCTTACGTGTATGTTTTGTTTCAGTCACTGCTCTGTAGAATTTTGCCCTGTTCCCACATTTTGTTCCGGGGGTCCTAAACTATAAAAGATGGCCCTGCTTTATATTGCTTTACCTTGAAGTGTTTGCTTAAATTAAAATTAATTTGTAATCTTGTAAGTTTGTTAATTTACTTAGAGGGGCACAAACTTTTAAAAAGTAAAAAAAAAACAATGTCATACAATTTACAGTAATGGTTGGTCATATACTTTCTGTAAAAGTCTTATGATCTTGTGAGATTACAGACCCCAAATCTTCATAAAAATGCTCCATTCTGTGCTAGCCTTTTTAGTATTTTTCCCAGATTCTGTAAGATTATCTTTTTTTATTATCTTCAAGGGAATGAGTAAAGCATCTACCTATTCCAGTACTGCAGGAATAGAGCAGAAACGGTTGCTTACTCATCTCATGTAGCCAATACGAAATGTTATTTAGAGATACATGTACTATAAATTGCAGCTAGAGAAAAACTGTGTCAAAAAATTGTGGAACAATTTCAGAAAAATGTTCCTTAATGTAAAATTGTGAAGACTTTGAATATCCCACCAATCTACAGTACATAATATCATCAAAAGATTCAGAGAATTTGGAGAAATCCCTGTAACGCAATGAATAAGGCCAACGATCAATATTGTATATAGGAAATCACTGCATAGGCTCAGGAACACTTCCAGAAATCACTGTCTGTGAACACAGTTTGCTGTGCAACCCACAAATGCTAATTAAAGCTGTATCATGCAAAGAAGAAGTCATATGTCAACACGATCCAGAATGCTGCTGTCCTCTCTGGGCCAAAGCTTATTTAAGATGGACTGAGGCAAAATGGAAAACTGTTCTGTGGTCAGATGAATCAAAATTTGAAATTCTTTTTGGAAATCACAGACGCTGTGTCCTGCAGACTCAAGAGGAGAGGGACCATCCAGCTTGATATCAGCACACAGTTCAAAAGCCTGCATCTCTGATGGTAAGGGGTTGCATTAGTGCCTATGGTGTGGGCAGCTTGCACATCTGAAAAGGCACTATCAATGTTGAACAGTATATAAAGGTTATAGAACAACATGTGCTCCCATCCAGACAATGTGTCTTTCAGGGAAGGCCTTGCATATTTCAGCAAGACAATGTTAAACCACATACTGCATCCATCACAACAGCATTGCTTAGCAGAAGAGTCCGGGTGCTGAACTGGCCTGCCTGAAATCCAGACCTTTCACCAATAGAAAACATTTGGTGCATCATGAAATGAAAAATCTGGCAAAGAAGACCCAGGACTGTTGAGCAGCCAGAGTCCTACCTCAGATAAGAATGGAACAACATTCCTCTCCCAAAACTCCAGCAACTGGTCTCTTTACTTCCCAGATGGTTACAGACTGTTGTTAAAAGAAGAGGGAATGGTACACAATGGTAGACATGACCCGTCCCAACTTTTTTGAGATGCATTGCTGCCATCAAGTTCTAAACGAGTTCATTTTTTCATGAAATGTTAAAATGTTTCACATTCAACATCTGATATTTGTTCTCATGTACAGTATCAGCAGTAAACTGTAAATTTTAGTTATGAACTTTTGTGATACTTGCTTGCTACACAACATCTTGTTTTCAACAGACATCATGACCAGTATTTCCCTGGCTGGGATTAAAAGAGAATGCAAACCAAAATGCCAGCAATTAGGAACGCAATAGATCCTTACTTATGGAAATAATGCAGACAAAATATTTAGATACCAGCAGAAAAGCATATTGCAGAATGCAATGGGTACCTACTTAATTTGCACAAATGTTATAGCAGTTTCAGAAAAAGCTTATTGCTGAGTGCAGTAGGTACTCACTTAAGGAATATATGAAGATGTTACACATACAATAGTTATAGGTTTTAAAGCCTTACAGGAGGAGAAATGGTTTATGATGCATTATTTGAACATTAACATTATCTGATGCAGTCCCTCAAAACCCACAGCCCTCACCTCCCTGAAAATAGCCTTAGCCGCAGCCTATGAGCTGAGACATAAATAAATGGCCTTATTGTTCTATATGTTACCAACTAAGCATTCTCTACAGCCTTAATTATTTCGCTTAATCTTCTATAACATATGCCACCAAGCTTCACTTTATACCAAAAGTGAAACATCACATTCTTCCACTGTTCATTCTTTCTCCGTTTCATGCTGTTAGTCTATATTTATTCTTAACAACCAAACAGTCTCGATTGGACACAAGCTGTGTCACAACAAACAAAAACATTTCCTACCGTGCTGGGATCTAACTCTCACAACCTTTTTCATTTGCTTTTCCACAACACTGACCCTGTCAAAGCATAATCTTATCTATGACCAAACCACAGTACACTTAACCTATAGCACAGCCCCCTTCCCAATTTCTTCTATTTGTGCATATGTCACACTTAAATGTTTCAGATCATCAAAGTACTTAATATTAGACAAAAATAATCCAAGTAAACAGAAAAAGCTGTTTTTAAATTATGACTTCATTTGTTGAAAGAAGAATGCCATTAAGCTCTAACTGGCCCTATGTGAAGAAGTAATTGCCCCCCTTAGCTACTAAATCAACCAGTTAACCAAATTCAGTTGACCTCTGGGTTCAATTTCACTACCACACCCAGTCATGATTACTGTCAGACCTGTTAAATCAAAAATCATTTAAATGGAACCTGTCTGGCAATGTGAAGAAGGCCAGAAACTTGGAACAGTAATGACCCAAGAGCGCATTAATGATTCATCCAAAAGGTCACGAAAGAACCCACACAAACATCTAAAGAACTGCAGGCCTCACTTGCCTCAGATAAGGTCAATGTACATGATTCCACAATAAGAAAAAACTGGGCAAAAATGGCATCCATGGGAGAGTTGCAAGGAGCAAACCACTGCTGACCATAAAGAACACAAAGACTCATCTCGCATTTGCCAAAAAACATCTAGATGACCCCCAAAATGTTTGAGAAAATATTCTGTGGACGGATGAGTCAAAGGTGGAAAATTTTGGTAGACATAGGTCCTGTTATATCTGGTGTAAAGCTAAAACCACATTCCACCATAACCACATCATACCAACAGTCAAACATGACAGTAGTAGTGTGATGGTCTGGGTCCGCTTTGCTTCTGAGGGACCTGGATGAATTGTCATAAATGATGGAACCATGATTTCTGCTCTCTATCAGAAAATTCTCAAAGTGAATGTCTGCCCATCAGTTTGTGGCCTAAAGCTCAGGCGCCATTGGATTATGCAGTAGCACAATGATTTGAAGCACACAAGCAAGTCCACATCTGAATGGCTCAAAAGAATCAAATTAAGGCTTGTAGCAAGACCTTAAATCGACAGTTCGCACTCCAAATTGCTATTGTTATTATTATTGTTAACATATTTTTATTTTTAAAGGCCATGAACATAGTGTTATAAGACAAAACAGTACCAAAGAAAGTACCAAAAGTACCAATAGTATCAAAGTAGTGTCATTCATACTGAGGGAAAATGACTTTATAAAACATGCTGACATAACCTTGCTTGCTTTTCTTTGCTCACTCAGACACTGACATACTTGCTCCTCTTCTTTAGTTATGCTCCTGATACATCCTTCTTAGACTTCACGTTTTTGAGGAGCAATATATATGTGTGTGAGAAAAAAAAGCTACAGAATACTAACATTTGTTTTTGTCTAGCAGGCAGAAAGTTCAGCTACATAAAGTCATAATCTGTTATTTACTCTGAAAAATAGCCTGGTTCCTCATATGAATCATGCCTCCAGTCCAGAGACTTCTTAGCACTTTACAAGTAAACAAAACACAAACGCTGAATGCATGTTTTATCAGCATTTAAGACTGGTGCTTACATCTACAATTTAATATAGAAAAGGGCTGTATTACCCTCAGCTAATGGAGTGGCGAGGTAACTACTTCCTTGATCTAAAATTACAGATGGTAATATGCACTACTCTCCGTCTACAGCTGCACCCAGACAACCACCACTGTTGAGTTCTAGTACAGGGTGGTTCCAGTCTATTTTGGTGTGTCTAAAATACTATGTTCAGGGCATGAGTCTGTGAACAATTAGAATTTCGTCATTCAGGCTGGGTGTAATTTCCTGTTTACAGAACATCAATTTTTCCTACAGATTCATACCACCCTGTGAACTGTACCATGTCTTGACCACAGCAGGTTAAGCCAGCCACAACCTACAAGTTGTTAAACTACAACTTAAGAGTGTGGCTATTACGCACATAGCGGTAAGAGTATAGACATTCAAACCTAAGAAAAAGTTCAACACCCCTATCAAAATAACATGTTCAAGACACTACTAATGGTTATTTAACTTAAAGGGGAAGTCCGCAGATTTTTCAAAATACAGGTTGATTCAAAAAGATTCGTCCGATTTCAAAATGATTTATTTCACTTGTAAATCATTACAGAACAATGCAGTAACTTGTAAATGGTTTAAGTGAGCATAAAGTTTATTATGTAATTTTACAAGTGCTCAATATGACCTCCTCCAGCTGTACGGACAACATCAACGCCATAGTCAAATGCATCTCATACTCGATTGAGCATGTTGGGTGTCACTGTACTCACGGCTCTTTCAATGCGATTTTGGAGATCATCCAGTGTTGTAGAACCAACAATGAATGCTCTGAGCTGTTGGAGTTTCACTGCCGATGAAATGCTGCACACATGCTGGAGAATGCAAAACACTTTCTGCTCAGGGATAACCATCTCCTCGCAGACTGAAGGAAGCCATCTTCAAGTGACAGTCAGAAATTCTATGACCTCCTCTTACAATTGCCATGTGATTGGTTCCTAGGCGCCTCACGGTTGTACAAATATAGTGCTTTGAAATCAGATAAATCTTTTTAAATCACCACGTATTTGCAGAATTAAATGTTTAACGTAAACAAAATAATTCAGAGTGGTTTGGTGTGAAATGCTTTGCTCTAGAGAAACTTACAGAGTTAGAATTGTTCACACAGTGGTGATGATAGGAACCAGGCATCTGAGGAACTTAATGCTCCCTCCCAGAAAGTTATTACATGAAATTATTATGGATACATTGCATGATATCAGAGACATTGTATAACAATACTTTTGTGATAAAATGTTGGTCTAAAACAAATTTTAATCAGTTTATGTTGATCCATTCATGGTGGAGGGATATATGAAGATATATGTTCTTAGGCAAAAATAGTCCTAAAAGAAAACGCAACTTTACAGATTGGCCATTATTAAGTCTTTTAGTCTTTAAGTTAGCTTTATTGTCAATACTACAATATGTACAGGACATACAGAGAATTGAAATTGTGTTACTCTCAGACCCCATGGTGTAACAATAACATTAAATACGTAAATGGTAAATGGTAAATGGTAAACAGGAAATGTGTTTAAATAGACACTAAATAAACAGTAAACACTAATCGTGAAAATGAACACTAATTGTAGAAAAATAAAATAATTTAAAAAAACAATAAATAAATAAATAAAAGAAGTCAAATGATTATTTTATTATCATCAGCAGTACATAAAAACTCATTTAGGTTTACTGGAGGTTTTGGATAGTAAACAAAATGGCTATATTTGCAGTGTAGGCATCCTGTTAGGGTTAGGGTGAGGGTTAATGTGAGTAAATCTGTGTCTGTAAGTTTCTCGGCAAATGTACTATTTCAGATCAAACCAACCTGAATGACTTTGTTTTTCTCAACCACTGCATTATACAGAATTTTTTAAAAACTAGTAGAATTCCCCTTTAAGTAGTTTAAAAAAGAAGAAGAAGAAAGAATAAACTGTTCACAGCTTACCACATAAATTAAGTGATTTTACTGTAGCATTTTGAAGTACACAGCCAAAGTCCTCACATGCGTCAACATAACTGAATTGTAAGTTAACACATTGTGATACTGTGCTTTCCAATAAGTAGTACAGGAAGCCAAAAGATTTTGCTCCTTTCTATTCACCTACCACAACTGTAATTATTCTAGTGTTTCAAAGTAATAGACCACCATAGAGCATCCTGGTGTCACATGTTGTGCAAAAAAAGCCTCACCTCAAAAAGCCTGCATGCCACTTACTCTCCTGGTGATACTGGTGCCTGCATAGACTCAAACTATTTAATCATAGACAGTCTTCTCATATTCATCTCATATTCGTGTTAACACATCATCATTATAGGTTTCTAACAGTGGTCATTGATGTTCATAGATTTAACTCCCATTTTCACCGTGATAACAGAAGTCACTGGTTTTCGCTGGTAACTGTGACAGATTTTTTATAGATCTGTTTCTCAGTGTTACTTTGATAGGCCTCTAACAGCAGTCATTGGTGATCATATGATTGAGTTTTGCACATTAATTGTAAAATCCTATTCTCTATTCATATTGCTCTTGTTGTGTTTTTCTTTTACTGTACAGGTACTTTGTACACAGTACAGTAAAAGAAACCCATCTCAAGATACTTCACAAAATATACCTATGCATATCTTCAGAAATTTCATTTTTACATAACACCACAATGCACTTTCTGTACCTCTGAACTGGAAACAATGGACTTTTTAAAAATTTTGTTTATTCAGCAGACTTTTGGAATGAGGTGTCATTGTTGATTTTTAACATTTTTAACAAGTTAATCTGTATTAATGAAACAATGGTGTGTTAATACAGAGAGGTCTTTTCTGATCATGCCATAAGGCTTATAACCCTACAGGGAAAATTCTATTTGCATAAAGCCAGAATTACCTCCAGTACACCAAACTTTAGACTGTTCCTCATCGATTTAAAATTGCTATGTGATTCCCTGCCTTCTATGTGCCTTCTATTTTTTCAGTTTGAAAACTGAAAAAAAGAAAAAAATCCTTGCCTCTGTCGCCATTAGCTTGCTCGTTGGGTACTGGATTTGGATTTTTAGTAAATTTGCTTTGTGACAACGCCTCTCGTAAAAAGCGCTAAATAATAAACTTGACGTAACTTGTGACATGACATATCAGGTTACTCAGTAATAATGGGATCAACCGTAAACTCAGTTGTTTAAAGTAACTAACAAGCAAAATCCTTCTAATTAAATTATATACAAGTTTAAGATACTTTTAAAAGAACGTTTTATGAACTTCGTATCTATTTTAAGGTTGCTGTAATAGGAGCGTGGGTCTGCTTTGTTTAGGTTTTGAACACCCTGTTACTCATACCGTTAACTGTGTAATAGCCGCGCAGACAAAATGCACATGCGGCTAGTTGAACTGTGTATCAAAGAAGACTGGCTAGCTTTCAGTTGGAAGGAGGAGTCCGATGCCTTAGATCCCGAAAATATAAACTAGGGAGGAGTAGCGGCTCGAAACTAACGCGGTGGAAAAGGACTCTTTGGGAAGAAACAAGTTTTACTATCTATCTAGGTTTTTTCAGAAGCAGGTGAGAAAACTTTGGGTTTTCGAAATGTCTCTTTTTATGTCTGTGATATAGCTCTGTGAGTTTTACTGGCTGGTTTCAGCAAACTGTAAAAATTTGTAAACTGTAAGTGTAGCTATTTTAAACAGTACGTTATTGAATCGAAATGGCTGCTCTGTTATTTTACCTTAAGTGGATGAAAAGACTGTCGTAGGCCACTTTTGTTAAGGTTCTTTGGCAGACATTGACACGCGATCGGTGGTTTGTGTTTTGGAAATCCTGACGCTTACTTGTTTGATACAGCTGTAGTAATAAAACAGTGGAAAGAAGAACCGAGTTTCAGTAGCTACATGTAGCCTGCGCAGTCTTCTGCTGAACCCTGCGTCTCATTTTCTCGTTTGAGCTCCTTCACACATTACAATATATATATATATATATATATATATATATATATATATATATATATATATATATATATTGTAATGTGTGAATATACGATATATACGATGTCGGTTATCAATATATGACCTGGCTGTCTGTGCAGAGATAAGAAGTGTTCACAGACATACGTGTGCGCGCAAGTGCTTGTTCAGCTTAATAAATTCCAGGGCTGCAAGGCAGTGTGACAGGAAATTCAATAGCCAAAGACTGTGTGGGATAGGGTAATATCCAAGGAACAACAGAAGTTGTTTGTACTCTCACTGGCCATTTTACCAGCTCCACTTACCATATAGGTGCACTTTGTAGTTCCACAATTACAGACTGTAGTGCATTGACTGTAGGTATTACTTGGGTGGTGGATCATTCTCAGCACTGCAGTGACATTGACGTGATTGTGGTGTGTTAGTATGTTACACTGGTATGACTGGATCAGACACAGCAATAGTGCACCAACCAAAAATGAGTGGAGGACTAGAGGATGACTAACACAAACTGCACTGCAACAGATGAGCTACTGATCTGACTTTACATCTACAAGGTGTCTAATAGAGTGGACAGTGAGTGGACACAGTGTTTAAAAACCCCATCAGCACTGCTGTGTCTGCTTCACTCTTACCACAGCAACACATACTTACACACCACCACCACATCAGTGTCACTGCAGTGCTGAGAATGATCCACCACCCAAATAGTAACTGCTCTCTGGTGGTCCTGTGGGGGTCCTGACCATTGAAGAACAGGGTGATAGGGGGCTTACAAAGTATGCAGAGAAACAGATAGGCTGTAATTGTAGAACTACAAAGTGCACCTATATGGTAAATGGAGCTGATAAAATTACAATGTGTGTAGAAACAAGAAGGTGGTTTTAATGTGAAGGCTAACTGATGTATTTATGTGTATACATATATTTTGCGTTACATTTTAGGTCACATGTATGTGCAAAATTCACAAAATCACAAAGGGTTCACAAACTTTGAAGTAGCACTATAAACATATAAATTGCCTTGGGGTGGTTGCATGGTTGTAAACCAAAGTCTGAAAAGATGTTAGTGGGGAAAGATGCTTCCTAGAATAATAATGAAGAGAGAGAGAGTAAACATGGAAGAGAGAGAAAACAAGTAGATACACATCCTGAATGACAGCTGAAGTGTACTAGCTGAGAGAGAGCAAGAGACCTAGAGAGTTTGTCAGAGCTTTTTATTAGTTTTAGTTGAAATATTATGCTTTGACCTCAGAAAGTGTATTTGTCTACATGAGAAAGAACAGACAAAAAAATGTCTTTGAGAAAGGCAGAAGGGTGCTGCAGTTTCTGCGAGGGCTTTGACTTTGTGTCATGTGCTATGGTTAAAGTTCATCCGAACAGAAAAAAAATTGCTAACAACGTCTTGTCAAATAGCTGTCCCATTAAGTTGTCATATGAGTCACTTTGAGTCATGCGGTTTTAATTGTGAAAGGGAATATTTTGGTTTGGGAACTGAACTACTATTTAGAAAATGGTAAACATAACAGTCTTTTCATTTATTTCACCACCTACTGGCACTTGATTTATTTACTTTCAGTTCAGTTCAATTTAAGAGTTTTAATTAAAATAAACTAACAATAGTGCACATGATCGACCTATTTATAAAGAAAAATAATCTTTCTCTATTTCCTTTCCCCAGGTCAGGATTCCTGAGAGACCATTCCCTCACCATGTCTTGCATGTGTGGGTTTTGCGTGTCTGTGTTGCTTGCAGTGTGTATGTTGTGTGGAGCTATGTCAGAGTCTGTACCGTTGACATATGGTGAGAGAGGCTCTAATTTGGGTTTGCAAGTGTTCCTGCAAGTAGTACAGGAAAAGCCACAGGAAAATGTGGTTCTCTCCCCCCATGGTGTGGCCACCATCCTAGGCATGCTTCTGCTGGGAGCCGATGGCAACACCAAGCGCCAGCTCCTCTCAGGACTCAAATATAAAAAGAAAGGTGAGATGAGAACTTTTTTTTTACTTTAAGGAAGGGTATCCCAAGTTATTTAGACATTATTGTGGTGTTGCCATACAACAGGAAAACATGGGAAATATAGTACTTTGAACAAGTATTTATTTATTTACATGCAGTAGGGTGAAACCTGCTGGCAGCACTACTGAACAGCCAGGATAACTGGCAGGTCATCAGTAACCTCACACTCCAAAGGGATGGTAATCACTAACACTGCACAATCTACCCCATAATCCAATACAGAATAGTCCGACAAGCATATATATACAGTGTTGAAGCCACAACAACAACAACTTACATGTTTTAGGTCTCTCTCACTGTTGCACGGCAGTACCAGTGGTCCTCTCCACTTGCTGCTCAGCATGGCCATGCTTCCTATGCGTCCACAGCTGACCACGCCAGTAGTGGGAGGCTACATTGGAGCAGTTGTCCCAGCGACTCCACAAAGCTTGAGCAGAAAGTCTGTAGGTGCATGTAGGTGCTGCCCCACCCGTCACAGTCACCATGAAGTCCACTGTCCCAGTGAACACATGTAGCACAGGTAATGTGCTCAAGGATGCACCAGTCCTCCTCGGGGGCACATTCTGAGTGCTAAGCCCTGCATCCTCCACCCCTCAATCTCCTCACAGCTCACAGCATCACTCATCAGTGGCAACACCAGCGGTGCTCTCTCGACTGCTCTTTGCTTTCTCTGCCGCCCACACTCTGTAGATGCCAGCGAGGCTGCTGATTATGTACACTGGAGCTTTGACTCTTGGCCATGACTCACCACGCCGCCGTTATGCCACGACACCTCTGGTCTCCCGTTGGACCACATCAGCCTCGCCACCGTGTGCTGGCCTCACTGTCGGGCCTTTCCGCGCTAGCTTCGGTCCCAAACCTCGCTGCGCTGACCCCAACAGACACATGTCCTCACTGGTGGGCTCTCGCATTCGGCTCTTTGCTTCAGTAACAGTTTCTCCTCTTCTGAGAAGGCTTTACATTACATTGGTGTGAGGATTTGATTGCATTTATCCACAAGAGGGTCAGATCCTAAAGTTGGATAAATAGTTCTGGATTACAAACATCACTCCAGCTCATCGAAAGGTTCAATCTTTACCCCTCTTGCCATTGCTTGACACTGGGCATGGTGACCCTAGGCTCTTGTGCAGCTGCTTTAGAGCATCCCATTCTATTGGCAAAGAGTTTCCATGGAGATTGTACAACCCTATTTCCAAAAAGGTTGGGACACTGTGCAAAATGTAAATAAAAACAGAATGCAATGATGTGCAAATAATTTAAATTATAACACTATATTTATTTGAAAATAGTACAAAGACAACATATCAAATGTTCAAACAGATAAATTGTATTTTTTTTTTTAAGAAATACATGCCCATTTTGAATTTGATGCCAGCAGCATGTTTCAAGTTGAGACAGGGGCATGTTTACCGCTATGTTGCATTACCTCTTCTTTTAACAACACTCTATAAGCTTTTGGGAACTGAAGAAACCAATTGCTGTAGTTTTCTTTTACTATGGAGCCATGCTGTTGTGATTACATTCAGGTTGTGGTTTGGCATTGTCTAGCTGTGATTATGTTCAGGTTGTGGCATTGTCTAGCTGAAATAAGCATGGCCTTCCCTGAAAAAGACAAGTCTGGATGGCAGCAAATGGTGCTCCAAAACATGTATATATCATTCAGCATTAATAGTGTCTTTACAGATGTTCAACTCATCCATGCCATGTGCACCAGTTCACATGACAGATGCACCATCACAGATGCTCGCTTTTGAACTGTGTGCTTAGAACAAGCCGGATGGTCTCTCACCTCTTTAGCCCAGAGGTTGCAGCGTCCATGACTGGGGTGTCACTAGACCCATGCTTCAGTAAAAAGAATTTCATATTTGATTTGTCGGACCACAGGACAATTTTCCGCAATTTTGCCAGCTGTGAGTAAGTGAGTTTATAAAGCTTGATAGTGCAGTATTTCTCTTTTATCAGATGACATAAAAGAAGAAGATCAGTTGAATTGGTATAAACCCAAAAATGAATGATTGGAGCAGATCACACTGAAGACTGGAAAGTGGATCTCAAGGGTGCATAAAGACTGTAACAAAGACCATGATGATGATGGCGATGACTAGATCAGGTCATTTAAAGCATTTCAGAAGCTATGGCATTTACTGGAAGTTGAAATAAGGGAACTGGCTCTGTAACTCAATCCATAACTAGGTCAGTGCTTGTGATAGAAGAGGCAGAGTATGCAGCGTTGTTAGCCTGTGCAGCTGCCTTAAAGAAAAAGCAGGAAATAGAAGCTGAAGAATTCAGATTAAAAGACAAAAAAGAACAGTTGGAGCTGGGAGCAGCAATTACAGCTTCACTTGCCAGGCTGAAGGTATTAGATGAGCATATAGTTGCTCAAGATGTCATAAATGACTTCTCAAATAGGTGAATAAATTCATCCATCTCCCACAAAGTCTTTACATGTGGCAAAGTTCCTTTAGGATGTTCAGCTGGACGAACTCCCGACTCAGGTGACCCTCAATAGATGATGTTGGAAGAAATCTATACAGGATAATGCAACATCAGAACGAGATTCACCAAAGCTTGTTCTAACTACCTCAAAGAAATATACAAGTGGTTTCTGAAATCCTCTCACCTACAGATCTTTGGGTGATCTTTACAAGTAGACAACCTAACAAATATGGGAATGATCATTTCAAAAATCCCATTTAAACTGAAACTGAGAGTGATGGAGAAACAGAGTATTTGATATTCAAAGACATGAAGGAAGAGGAATCAGGTTTGAAGATCTAGTTAACTTAAAAGACTAGTATTCCCAAGTTGTTAAGTGATCTTCTGTTTGGTGTTATTCGTGATGTGAGCTATGAGGAAAGTCTCTTAACGAGGTTTATAAAAAAGGAAGCCTCAAGGGAATCTCAAACATCTCTCTGGCTGGAGATGTCAAAATAAAGGAAGTCTTAAAAGAGGAGTAAAGGGCTTTGCCTTGGATTTTAAATACAGGGCCATCTGTATAAAGACTACAAGAAAAGAATGACATGCCCTGACTGCTCCTTTAAACATCTGGCTATTCTTCATATTGTCAAAGCAGGTAGTACTGTTGGGAAGAAGAATAATGAAGACAATGCTTCAGCCTCCAGTGCTCTTCTCTCACTTGGGTAAAAAACTGACAGCAAGTGCATAATTGCAATGATATCTGTGAAGTCACAGTGAAGAGGAAAAAAAAACACAAAATGTGGAAATGTGTGCCTTCATGGATACAGGCAGCACAAGTAGCTGTTGCACAAAATACGTCATGCATGAACTGAACATCCATGGGTCAGACAAGAATAGATATAAGAGATATAAGGCTATGTTTTTGTCTGATCTTCAGGTATGTCACATCGAGAAGACAATATACATTGATTTTCCCAATGTGTTGACTTGCAAAACCCACCAGTGAACAAAAGCAACACACCCAAACAGGAGGATATCTGCAAATGGTCTGAAGCGAATGCCTACAAAGTCATTAAGCCTTGAAAAATGATTAATGAAAGAAATAACAGATCCTATGCATTGTGCTGTTTTGGGTGATGAATGGACCAAAAGATGAAGGGGCCAGAATAAATAGCTGACCTAGAATACCAATACACTTATTGGAGGTCTGATCTAGAGAGAAGAGCCAATTGCGCTGATGGCCAAGGTGATATGTTTTGTCAAGTCAGAGTCCAGAGGAAGGATAGAGACTTCCTACATTTCCTTTGTTGGGCTGAAGGCAGACTTAATCGAGATGCTGAGGAGTACACAATGAGTGTACCCTTGTTTGATGCAATGTCCTCTCCGAGCTGTGCATGTTTCGCCCTTAGAAGAACAGCTGGAGATTGACTGACTAAGACCACTGAGGAGGCAGCTCGGACACTTTACAAATTTCTTTGTGGACAACTGTCTAACATCAGTGGCTAGGGATGTTAGAGCTCTCTTATGAAAGCGATGTGTTCCATTTAACAAAGTGGATGAGTAGCAGTAGAATATTGCTCTCTTCCATCCCTGAAGCATAATAAGCCACCGAGGTTAAAGACTTGGATTTTGACTGTGATTTTATCCCCTGTGGAATGAGCTTCAGAAAATGAATGGTGTGTAGGGACGGACATATTCAACTTCAAGATTAAATCACAGGAAAAATATCCATATTCTCCATTTTGGTTGCCAGTAAAGCTCATTCCAAGGGGCATTTGTAGAGAAAAAGTAGGATGGGATGAAGAAATTGTAGCCAAAGAGCTGAGATGGTTGAAGTGATTGGCTGACTTGCAGAAACTCTTAGTGTGAACTTGTTCACAAGCCTGCAGGATTCAGACACATCAAGTCTGCTATGCCATATTTCAGATGTTCCCAAGGATATACAGAGTGGCGCTGCTCAAGCAAGTTAACATCCCAGTAATGGAACTGACAGCAGCAACTGTTGCAGTCAAGGTTGACTGGATGATTAAACAAGAATGATGAATTCATCTCGAAAAGTTTATCATTTGGACAGACAGTGTGACTGTTGGAATAGAGAATGACACCACATTATTCAAAATGTTTGTAACCAGCATAATCTCTCTCATTAGAGGAGCCTCTAAACTTTCACAATGGAAGTATGTGAGCTCTGCAGAATATCCAGCAGACCTGGCATGAGATTTGATGAAGGAGCACTGAGAGTATGAGAATGACAGAGCAGATCAATGCCTGAAGAATTCCGCAATCTAAGCTCTTCAAATCGCCATTATTATTCTTCAACATATACACCAAGAAATCACCTCAGAACAAACTCTGTGGTAAGGAGAGATTTCCCTGATGTGTCATTTGTAGGCTGCACACTGAAGCTGGTGAACAAAAGGTGGCAGACCTGCATATGGATCAGGTACTGCCAGACTGGGGTGTCACTAGACCCATGCTTCAGTAAAATGTTGCTGTGCCCCACTAAAATTACAATGGTAAAAATAATGCCCCAGCATCTTTCCAAAAGCTTGAGCATCTAACTCTTTCAGTCAGAGCCAGTTTCTTTCGTTTTTGCATGGGGTAGACATAAGTAAAAAAAAGAAAATCAGGCATGCAGCAGACAAGGTGATAGCTCAAAGCTGTATGTTTTGGATAGCCACTTATAACTGTATAACCTACCAAAAATACATATCAGGCCACTAAAGAAAAGGCATTAATTAAATCAGGAAAGGCATGAGTTATTTTATCAAAGGCTTTATTTAAGTAAAAGGAGCAGTAGCCTCTGAAGCTCCTTGGAACCACCAGTGGTTCCAAAACGCACTTCGTCATATTCTTCACAACTTTCATATTTCATAAGCTACATTCAAAAGGTAGGTGTCATATGAGAGCTGTAACTGTCTTCTTTCCAGTCAAATACATGGGTAATGTAATTTTAAACCCTTATAATAGAAGAAGCTGAACTCTACTGAAAATCAACCCATTTTTCCACAAATCTGGGCTATTAACTATGAACAGATGGTGTCAGATGGTTGTATTATTTATAAAATTATACAAAAAGCGTCTAAGATTTTTGGCTTTCAGCAGTAAATTGTAAGCGTACAGCAATATGTGTATGATCATAAAACACATGTTAATTTGAGGGGAGCTTTTACCAAAAAAAAAATGAATAAAATAAAAATGTGCCTTTATTTCAGGCAGTTAGTGAATAATTTGCCTTAAGATTTGGTCATGTAAATTCAGACGGACAAACCAAAATATACCCTGGAGCATAAGAGGTTAATAACACAAGCTTGCAAAATGGCACATCATGAAATAACCAGTATAACAGCAAACTACTCATTTTGCAAGACTGTATTATCTAGCTAGCATGAACTGATAATACAAAGACACAATTACAATTTCACATGTAGTTTTATGCCACAAAGGATTTATTTCACATCCATGTGCGTGACAATAATACTAAAATGAAATGTAATCAATTAAGACAATAAATGGACCTTTTCTCATGTAGTTGAGAGAGAAGGCAGAGCATGAAGGAGGGAGAAGAGTAACAAAATAGGGAGGAGCAAGAGAGAATACAACAGGGAGGAAAGGAGCATCAGTATAGAAAAAGAGAGAATACTACATGAAAAAGAAGGGTAAGGAATATCAGAAAAATGAATGTAATAAACAAAAATGTCTTTAGTGTTAATTTGTTGTTCATTTCTCATTCATGGCAGAGTAATACCCACTTTAGTGTTAAATCACTTAGTCTAGTGTTTAACAGGCTTTTTACCAGAAGCACAGTTGGTCCCCAACTACTGATTGGCATGCTCTTAATTCTGTGGGTGCCCCAGTACAAGTAGTCTAGAAATGCCCCTGCTGCCAGACAAACCACCATTCATCAAAACAGGAGTAGATTACTTCAAACCTATAAAGATCATAAGAAGACATGCTTGGCTGATTCACATAGAGGTTGCACATTCCTCAACACAAATGCATGCATCAATGCTCTGCACTGTTTCATGGGTAAAAGAAGGCAGTTGTCAATTATATGCTCTGATAATAAGAAGCCAAATGGTACCTGCATGAAAAGCAGTACAGGGATTGAATCGGACTGAGTTAAAAGAAGATATGCTAAAAAAGGGAACTTAGTGTATTTTTAATGCCACCATGGAAGTGTTTGGGTCTGCCAAATTTGTGCAATGAGGAAAGTTCTTAGTTCTGTACTAAAACAGCAAGTACTGTATGGTGACCCATAGATATTACTGTGAAAAGTACAGCAACATCAGATGACCCCAGGGTTCTTGAAGTGCTGATCACAAACCATCTGCTGCTGTTAAAGACCTAACCAGTTATGCCACAATTTTTTAAAGAAAGAGCATATCTATGCATGGAGATATTGAAGAATAATTCAGTACTTGGCAGTCTTCTGTTATGGGACATTACAATACTTGCCACTCATGCAGGAATGTTAGCAGAGGTCCAAACTGAAAAGCAACACTCATATTTAAGGCAGACACTGGAGATTTGTCTTCTATGACAAAATTGTGGCAAAATCAGGCTGATTTTGTGTAGTCTGGTCCTGGCATAAAGCACTTTTTCTGCTTTTAAAGAGACTGCTTTATGCCAGGACCAGACTACACGAAATCAGCCTGATTTTGCCACAGTTTTGTCATAGAAGACAAATCTCCAGCGTCTGCCTTAAATATGAGTGTTGTGAACAAGGAACAGGCCTTGTACAGTGATGTGGTGTTTGTGGTGCCGCACAACACTCAGAAGAAAAGTCTAGTCATAATTTTTGTTTTTTTCCTGCCTAGTTTGATAACTCTTATGACATGTTCCTTGATGTGTGTTCTCTGTATGTAAACATGATGAGGAGAAAGAGGGATGCTGCTGTTGCAGTTGTCAGATGGAACAACAAAACAGAGGGAAGGTTTGTTGAGAAACCACCTGATATTAAAACACATCTTTGTGTCTTTACTTTTCAGAGTTTACAATTCCCAAAACCCAAATATTTTTTTCCTCAACCTGACCTTCTGTTTACATATAGTGACCTGGGTAGCTAGGTACATTTTATGTAATGTTCTTGACATGTTAACACATTTGTTACCTCAAGTTCTAGAATTTATGGCAATATGATTGCCTTGTCTGACATAGTGACCATCATCAAAGACTGTGTAGTCTGATCATGGCATTATGCACAAATGACAGGACTGGTGGCTATTGGGGGTGACTAACAATATTGAAAGTTTAAAGTTTTAAAACAGCAAACTTTGTCCAGGAGAGCCCAGCACGAGTAGGAGTGAGTGCATTGATGTACTTATGAGTACATTCATGAGAGTGGGCAAATAAGTGAAAATGCACATCCATTTAAGTAAACACACTAGTCTAGGCTCACTGGGAGGCATGAGCTGGTGAAAAGATAAAATTGTCCCTTTCCACATTGCCCTCCCAACCTGAATGCTCTCCACCAGATTGGTAAGATAAGTCTTAAATCTGCTGCAGTGCTCTGCTTCCCCACTCAATACCGTACCTTGAGTCGGTAGGACTACAAAGCTATTTTCATATGTTAATCCCTTATGCCAATGCATGTGACATAAGCCATTGTATTGCCCAGTGATCAGATTACAGAACAAGATCACAGATAATATCTGAGGGCATCCAAAGCCCATTTGATAATCAGGCACTTGTAGCATCCCTGGTTTCTGTGGGGAAAAGTTTGCAGTGTAAGTAAGCCATGGGTCTCTAATCATTTCCTTCACCTTGAAGTATAACTGCCCCAGGGCCAACACCAGAGGCATTTGTTTTGACAGTTTGAACCACAAATTCAAAAGCATCCTGGCACAGCACCTCTTTTAAATAATTGAAAGCCTTTTCTTGTTCTTTACCCCACATTACCCTGGTTCTTTACCCTGGTTTGTCCCTGACTTCTGGGTCAGGTCAATCAGTGGAGCCTACTTAGAAAGAGGAATCTGCCCTTACATAAATCAAGGGTGCTGATGTAATTGGCTTTCCTCAAATGTTCAGTGAGGTTCATCCATCTGGGCATGGCATATGCATCAAGTGCGATGGGGCATTTACCTGCTGAAAGTCGATACAAATTGAATGTTACCATTTGTTTTAGGGACCAGCACAGCAGGATACTTTAGCCTCTCCTAAGTCTTAAACAGTATGTATCAAGAGATCCTTTCACCTACTGGTACATGAAGAGCAAGTATGACAACAAGCGATCCCAGTCTTTTCCGTTGGCTACTACTAACACAAAAATATCGCTCAATCAGATCATTGGGACCATACGCTTGCTTAGTTTGACAGGAATGCTGTACTCTGTTCAGTGATAATCCTCTAAGGGATTCCTACTCTAAAGAAAAACTGATATGATATATTTTTGACTTCATTGTGTCCTCTCCAAAGGTCCAATAATATTCAAGCCTAGCCAAGTGAAGGAAACATCTACATGATCTGCAATATTCCTGCATATCACTGGAGAACTTAGCCCTAAGAACTTAAATAAGTTCTTCAAAAACTCAGGCCAATTAAACGTGCTGACAGTTGTCTCTAAAGTGTTGATACGTCACAGATGACCTGGCTAGGAAATGCTGTGACCCATGGACAAAACTTGCTCTCTCTGTGCTTTAGGTATCAGAGGCACAGCTACCTTCTGGTTGACGATACAACAGACCCTCCCATATGATATAGCTCTCCCTAGATAAAGAGGCTGGAACCCAGGTCTGCATTCAATCTATCTAGGTGACTTTGCTATAAGCAGTCTGCAAAGTAAAATCCCATCTTTGTAACTGTTTCATGCTGTCTTGTACCACCTCCCCTGAAGTGAATTTAGGTTCTTCCACCAGACACTGCAGGCAGGTGGTTTATAATGTAAATTTTCCACCCAGTACATTAATTTTTTATCTTGTCTCATACACACTTGCATGATAAATTACAAATGGTGATGACTGTCCAGCAAAATCAAGCTTGCCTAGTCTTGTTTGAAAATTTGGGCAATTAAAAGTTTATAGCTAAACTCTAATTCCCTATGGTGAATAATGAATGTTGTTTTTACTTCCTGAATTAAACTGTTCAACTCTGTTCTGGGTGAACACATACTTGAATGTTCCCATAATCATGTGGAAGTAATGTGGCCAAAATTGGTGACAATAAGCTGGACTAAATGCTATGTTGTCTCTCAGGTCCCTATAAGATGCTGCAAAAGCTACATAAGACCCTGACATCCAAGTCCAATGCTGACCTTGTAACCATCGCCAATGCACTCTTCACCCGGGAGGGTTTTAACATGCATGATGATTTCCTGGCTACCAACAGGGACAATTTTCTGGCTCATAACTACACCCTTGACTACAGTAACCCTCAGCAGGCTGCAGATGTTATCAATGATTGGATCAGGAACAGAACAAAGGGTATGGATCACTATGGCACTGCATATAACCTTATTATTAATGGGCTGGTCTCACTTTAACAAGAATATCTTGGCTCTTTATACATCACGCCTCCAGTCTCTGAATTTTTCCTATATGTGATCGGGAAACTGGCTTGATTATTTTCTAAATAAGCTAAACATTTCCAGCAGTTTTAGTGTCATATCTAGAAAAAAACACATAAAGTGAGTTTTTACATGTTTCTAGAAAATACTGTTGAAGCGTGAAATGCATGCTATAGTGAAAGTGGCTATTTGTGATGTAGATCCCTGGTTTCATGCCACTATGACCGCTCCATGGCTCCAAGAGTCGCTTTCCATTGTTTGGGGTTTAGGAGAAGGCTGATTTTTGGACTTAACAACTTCATGGGGAGAGTGGAATCCTGTTTTTGTCTTGATTAGATACTAGAGCCTAGAGCAGGGGCATTCAGCAAAAATTTGGGAAGGTCTATATCAAATTTCTTGCTTACAGTGATCTGGTTAAACAAACCTAACACAAGTAAACACAACGATCATCATTAAGTGCTAACTATTAATGATTAATCCTGGAAACTGTTAAAATAAGATAAGACATCAAAATATATTTTTAATAAATTGTTTTCTTATATTTTACATATTTTTATAATGTAATGAACATTTTAAAATTGTATGGCTATTGTAAAATAAATAAATAAAAATGAAAAAAAAATTTGGGAGCAAGAAGTCTTAAAAAAACTTAAAAATATATCTTAAAACTTTTGTCCACAGAAGATCAAATTCCAGGATTTTCATGAAGTCAATGAAATAGAATAAAAATACATTTAAAAACAATAACAAAGGCTACTCTTATTGAGCTGTTTTTATTTGTCATATTATATATATTATGTATTATATTTTATTTGTCATCAGAACTGGATTTTGTGGGTAGGCTAATTTGAATTGATTGTTTTGTTTAACAGTTGTGCTCAGTCACATTTTGATATAATGGGAGGAATTGGAAGTGTGCAGGTTAGCCTGTGCTGTGGATTAAAAAAAAAGAATCAGTGTAAACTTCAGGCACCTTAGGGCGTGACTTTTACTGCCCAAGGTTTTGTTAGCTGCTCAGGGAAATGCTCAGTGAGTGAAATGGAAACCCCATGTACATGAACAGCTTGGTCTACAAGCTGCATAAGCATTACAAATGGGCATGGAGAACTGAAAACTGGATAACTATTAACATACAGAGTGATTTTATAAATGTAAAAATATAGAGTTTTTTCAAACATTGTGAGCTCCTTTGTTGTGATCAGTTTTCTCTATACACATATCCCCACCAGGTCACATCCAGAGTCTTGTGCAGGCAGACATGTTGGATCCGGCTCTGACGCGACTGGTGGTGGTAAACTCCATCTACTTTAAAGGGCTATGGAAGTCACGTTTCCAAGTCCAGAGCACCAAGATGAGGAGCTTCACTGGTGGAGATGGAAAAACCTACAAAGTGCACATGATGTCCCAACTTTCTGTCTTTAACATTGGTGAGACTGTTTAAATTTACAGGGAGTTTTTTATGAACTGTTTGTAGTTTACTAAGACAAATTTAAAACATTCTGCATATGCATAAACACTTTGCTTAACAGCGCAAAAAACATAGTCATAACCATACCTAATAGGCAGGATGTGCACAAATCATCAGTCACATCTTCATTAATCCTAGTATGTTGGACACTCACTGTATGAAGTATATTTGAGTGTACATATCTCACACACTGTTGCACATTTTTAACCATAGGGTTCTTTTCTTTCCTCTCTTTTATTCAGGTGTGGCAAATACTACTGATGGTGTGAAATATAAGGTCATAGAGTTACCTTATCACGGCAACAGCATGAGCATGTTTATTGCATTGCCTTCAGAGGAGGCCACACCACTGACAGCCATTCTGTCTCACCTCTCCACGGCAACAGTGCAGGGTTGGACCAAGCTGATGCATCAGGGAAAGATCCGCCTGCTGCTTCCAAAGTAAGCACGTCCTTAAATATAGCTCCACCTACAGACTTTCAACCATATGGATATGTATTGGTGAAGTTTTCAGCAAGGTGATGAGATCTTACTGCTATTGGGAGTGCTAGGAAAGGTAAAATACTAAAAGGTTGTAACAAGCTCATTTAAAAACCAAAACATATTTTCCAATTGTTGATTCTCTCTTTTCTTTTTCTCTGCTTCTTTCTCAATTTTTATTCATCCCTCACTCTGTCTGTGTCATCTCGCTCTCTGACTATGAGTAGATTCACAGCAGAGGCAGAGGTGGATCTGGAAGGCCCCCTTGCTGCTCTTGGTATAATGGACATTTTTGTTGAGGGAAAAGCTGATTTCAGGCACCTCAGTGAGTGATAATTTTTTTTGGCCCAACATTGTAGAAATATTTATGTTTGATAAGCAGTGTTTTGTCACCGATATGACAAACATAACACCTGACAGCATGTAACTGGTCTAAAACAGTGCTTTAGTAACTACATAACTTCATGATCAGATTTTACAACGGTAAATGCTCCCTTCATGATGTGCCTCAGTTTATCCATGCATTTACAACATTTCTCAGCATTTACAAACATTGGTGTTCCTTTTTTCCCCATCCATTTAAATTTCTTATTTTGTCTATTTTTGACAAAATGTGTAACATAAGGGATGTCTCTTCCTCCTCTTCAGCCTCACGACTCGGAAAGACTCGAGACCCATAGTGGAAGAAATGTGGAGAGAGTCAACTGCAGTCGGGACTCTCCATTATTTTCCATGTGAATTAATTTGTTTCCAGTCGTAAGCTAAATAAACAGCAACGTCGTCAGATGTCTGGTAATGTGCTTATTTTATGTCTGAAGACAAGAGAAACGTTAGAGCTCAAGTTTGTCTCCATAAGTTGGAAACAAGCGAAGCGTCAACAGCATCAATGTGCCCTCGCTCAGCTCTTAAACTTCCAGTCTTACTGCAGACATTTACTATGCGAACTGACCATTTTCCTCATGGCAGCAAAACAAAAGAAACACAGCTCTCTGTATTTGACCAATTTTAACAGCTTCTGCACATAAAACAAGCGTAACATTCACTACGAGGCTTAAGTTGACTTTTCTTCGCCGGCTTCATGCTGGAATTTGCTGTTCCACCTTAAATGGTGCAGCAGTTAGGCGCCGGAATGCAACTGCTGCACCATTTAAGGTAGAACAGAAAATTCAAATAAGAAGCTGGTGAAGAAAAGTCAACTTCAGCCTTGTAAATTCACCATCATTTTGCTGTGTTTTCTGTAAACTTTGTTCAGTTCGGTTGGTTCTGTTGTATAAATTCAATTCAAAACAGCAGTTGTTTTTGGTTGGCTAAACTAGTTTTAGTGCTAAGCTAGTTTTTATTTTAATCCTGTGTGCCCAATGTTTCCAAAAATTTGAATATAATCTTTGAATATAATATTTTTATAATTACAATTTAAGTTCAGTAGTACTTTTAAAGTTCCTTTCATATGTAGTGCACTACTCTTTGTGTATACAGTATGCCTGTCATGGTTATCTGTGTACCATGGATTTTGTATTTTAGTTGGAAGGGTAAAAAAAAGTTATATACAGCCATACACTACTGATGTGCTGTCATTAAAAGGCTGTATTACTTTTATCTTTATTCAGTGTTATGGCCTCAAATTAGCTAAAGAATGCATACTGACTTGTATAGGACTCGAAGATTAGGACTATTGACTCGGGACTTGACTTGAGACTCTCGTTTACTGACTCGGGCCTTGAATTGAGACTTGACTGTCTTGACTTGGGATTTGACTCGGGATTTGAGTGTGAAGACTTGAGGCTTACTTGTTACTTGCAACTTAGTGACTTGTTCCCATCTCTAATAATCCCAGAAAGCTTTGCTTCCCATCTGTGGAATTACATATAACTAACAGTCCATTGCAATTCACTTTTGTAGTGTGTAAAATGTAGTGTGTAAAACATAACTTACCGCAGTCCTCGTTTGTGTGTGCCCTTGAGGCTGTAGGCTGTAGGGTGTCCCATTTCCCATTTCTGTTGTTCAGAGGGGGGCTCACGAGCACCCTTTTCCTGCTCGTCCTGTGTTATTTAAAATTTCAAAGTTTTGTTTTGCGTACATGGTCACCAAATCAGTGAATACAGTGCACAATTTTCAAGCCATCGTTTAATAAGTATTAAGCCATCTAACTAAAATTGCTAAATGTTAAACAGTGCTGCTAACTATGAGAGAGGAGCTGCTCGGCACAGTTCTGCTCACCACAGAACATGTTTGATTCTGGCTAACTAAAGCACTGAAATGAGTTTAGATGATGATTCAGATCTGATGGAGTGAACTCAAGCAACAGGCATTGAAGGGACAGAAAGGCAAAATAATACTTGTTACATGGTGTTCAAATCTAATTTAATGTTTGCCTAGCGAGCAGGTTACAGATCCAAACAGTGTCACACACCACAGCACAGGTTTGATTCTGACTAACTGGTGCTCTGTTGAAACAAATTTAGTTGATAAAAACTAATATCTGAAAGTGCAGAAGTTGAGCGATTTATGTTGGAGTGACACAAAACTGAAATCGAAGCTGTCCTGTGGTTTTTGGGGCATTCTGGCTTAGCTAAGAATAGATTATTTAGCAGGCCAGACATGCCACACACCACAGCACAGGTTTAGTTCCTGCTAACTGATGCTTAAATTACATCCATTTGGAGGATATCTGTGAGAGCGAGTGACAGTGAGCACGTCCGAGAGCAGGAGTTTTGTTTTTCGTCTAGCCGACCTGTTTTTAATCCTTGCTTTTAAACACCTGGAACCTTTTACTACTACGCCTCCGTTAATCTCCTTACCTAGTTGTGCCGGCTGTGCTCGTCTGACCCAAAGGATTACTGAACTGGAACGCAGGATCTCAGTGCTTTATCAAATTAAAGATGAAGAGGAACTGCTGGACTCCATGTTGGCGTCAGCCCAGGCTAACACTACTCCCTCGGTTATTGACGCCAGCGTCTTGGGTGCTCCAGCCCAGGTTGAAGATCCTTGGCCTTGGCTGAAGAATGAGCAGCTCCACCCCATGTCAGAACCGTGGTCTGTGGTCTGTGGTGGTCTGCGCGGTGGTAGGTGTTCACGATTCTGGAAGAGCTGGAAGATGATTCTCCTTCTTCTCCTCTCCACACAGATACATCAGGCTTCCTCGCCGGATTTCAGCGAGCACTGTGCGGCCTCGTCACCTCCGCAGGCTACTGCCGGATCAAGGGAGCGCTGCCCCCTCCACCCTGCTGGAAGGAACGCAGCCTCCTTTTACTGAACAGTGAGACACAGCTCCCTCGCTGTGTCTCCTCACTGGATATTGTGGATCAGCAGCCTCGCCTTTCACCCTCTCTGGAGGCCCCCACACAGCCACCCCACCGCTCACATGCGCTGGAATTCACTACACTCGCCCTTCCACTCCACACGACCACTCTAACAGAGCAACTCGCCCTCCATCCACCTTGGTTGTAGGTGACTCCATCATGAGAAATATCAAACACCATTCAGCAGTCACCCACTCCCTCTCAGGTGCCAAGGTCTCTGACATCACACAGCAGCTCCCTAGACTCCTTAATAAGTATCATTTTATTCAGACAGTAGTTATTCATGTTGGCTGTAATGACATAAGAGATCAGGGCACAGAGCTGCTAAAATATGACTTTACACGTTTGTTTGCTTTTTTAAAAAACTGTGGCAAAACTGTTTTTATCTCTGGCCCAATCCCACCTGCATTTTAAACCTCCACAGCTGGTTGCAAAAGACTTGTCTCTCCACCAGCGTTACTTTTATAGACAATTTTAACCTCTTCTGGATGCATCCATCCTTTTACTGGAAAGATGGAATCCATCCAAGCAGCTTGGGTTCAAAAGTTTTAGGGGACAGTATTTTTTACTCTGTTTTTAATACGAACTGACTACTGGACTGTCTTAGCATTCCTGTGATTAGCACCCAAAGGAAGAATAGTGGTAGATGTTTCAGAAATGCTCCTACAGTTAACGTAGATAATCTAATCTATATAAAGCCTTCACCACCACCTCTCAGATCACATTCAGCTCCACAGGTCTCAGAATCTCAACCAGGACCCTGACATGTTTAAAAACAGAAGTGGTCTAGGCTTAATTCGTTTAAAGAAGCCTCCTGCAGCAAAAACGACTAGACCAACATAAGATTCTGATTTTACAGACTGACCCAGATATCGTGGTGCTTACAGAATCTTGGCTATGAAAGCATACAAGTGAGTCTGAAGTGGCCTTAAATAACTATAGTTTGTATAGATGTGACAGAGATTCAAGAGGTGGTGGTGTAGCAGTGTATGTCAAGTCATGTTTTACTACTACAGTTCTTAATGTCATCACTGTAAAAAACTGCTTTGAACTTTTAGTTCTGAAAATAACTGAAAAAACACTGAGAAAACACCTCAATGTAGTAGGGGTATATAGACCTCCTTCTTCTCCTTCATATGCCATTGATAGTATTGCAGCGCTGTTATCTAAATACTGTAACTCAGAAGCTATCATCATGGGTGATTTAACTTAAACTGGCAAAGCAGTGCATCTGTCCACCTGAAAGAATTGTGTGATGATCTTAATCTCTCACAACTGATCACTGATCCAACCAGGCCAAACTTAAAGGATTACTCCAAGTCAACTTTGATTGATCTAATTTTAACTAATAGGAGTGATAGAATTACAGCATCAGGAGTCTTTGATCTAGGTTAGTGATCATTGCCCCATCATGTGCATCAGGAGCACTTGAATTAAAAAGTCTGGTTCTGGAATAGTGATCAAGAGACATTTTAGATATTTTAATGAGCAGGCCTTTTTACATGATCTTGCATCAAGCCCCTGGTCCTCTAATGAAATATCGTCGCTCTTTAAGGCAAGAAATAAAGCCTGGAAACTTGCTAGACAGACAAGGGAGAAATCTCACTGGCTTATCTTTAGAATAATTAGAAACAAATGCACATCTCTGATTAGGAAAGCTAAATCAGACTACTATTTGAATCTGATTTCTAGCTCTCATTCAAACCCAGACAAATTTTGGAAGGCTCTTAACTCTGTAAAAAATAAGCCCTTATTTTCTGTCCCACCTCCGAGTATGCTGGATGATTGTCTGATAACTGACCAAGAAGAGATGTGTGCAACTTTTAACAAACACTTTGCTGCTGGTGGTCATTTATTTGTGCAAAGATGCTGTAAGCCATCATACCTGTTCTACCCTGCACCCCTTTTCCTTCAGTGTGGTCACAAAAGCACTTTTAACCATCAATCCTAGAAGATCAACGGACGAGAATAAACTAGATCCCTTAAAACTTGCTACCCCAATCATTTCAGAGCATATTTTTAATCTCTCGATTTTATCAGGCATAGTCCCCAGTATCAGGAAAATAGCCAATGTAACCCCATTGCATAAAGGTAGAGATGTATCTAATCTAAACAGTTATAGGCCAATCTCAAAGCTGTCATGCATTTCAAAAATATTAGAACTACTAATTAATGATCAACTACAGTCATTTCTCCAGGTAACCTCTATTTTGAGCATACAGCAGTCTGGTTTCAGGAAAAAACATAACACCATTACAGCTGGTACACTGGTTTTAGATGATCTTATTACTGCTTGTGCCAGAAAGATGCAATGTGCTGCTCTCTTTGTTGACTTATCCAAAGCTTTTGATACTGTTGATCATCCACTGCTGCTAGAAAGATTACACAGCATCGGCTTTGACCAAATGCTATTAAATGGTTTCAGAACTACCTTTCTGGTAGACGACAGCGTGATGCCCTGGGAAGTTGTGATTCTGGTCTTCTTCCAGTCAGTAAAGGGGTTCCTCAGGGTTCAGTTTTAGGCCCAGTGTTATTTTCAACTTATATCAATGATATTGTTTCCACAGTGAAAGAATGTAAAGTACATCTGTATGCTGATGACACAATTTTATACTGTACTGAAAATTTAGCAAGGGTAGCCATTGAAAAGCTGCAGTGCTCCTTTGACTCCCTACAAGTCGCACTCCAAAGCCACAAATTAGCGATGAATGCAAACAAAACTAAGTTTATGCTGTTTTCCAGACCTGCTCATATTGAAAATAACATTTGAAATGTTTTAACTTTACATGGATCCATTACTGAAAGAGTAAATGAGTATAAGTACTTTGGCATCTGGCTTGATGAGAAAATTGATTTTAAAACTCACATCAGTAATCTTACAAAACTCAGATTCTTTTACAGACATAAATCTTGTTTCCCTATGCACAGCAGGAAAACCATTGTGGAGGCTGCCACTTTCCTGTCTGTTCTTGATAACGGTGATGTGCTGTACAGAAATGCCTCAGCGAGCACTCTGAAAGCTCTGGACCCTCTTTATCACTCTGCTCTGAGATTCATTACTGGAGATCCATACAGGACTGCATGTTATATGAGAGAGTGGGATGGTCCTCTCTATATGTAAGAAGGGAAACACACTGGACACAGGTGCCATAGTATATTACCTCCATGCTCACTGTAAAGGAAACATGTTACAAAACCCGCTCAGATGATTTTATTTTACTTGAGGTTCCCCGAGTTTTTACTGAGCTGGGGCTATGGTGCACCAGTGAGCTGGAACAAGGTACAAAGTACTCTAACGCTTGACTTGCTCGTTTCTCCTAGTGTTTTTAAAATTTTACTTTCTAGTTTTAGTTCTGTTTGTAACTGTTTTAGTTGAATATTTTATTTATTTATTTATTTTCTTTTTTTTCTATTTTACACACTATTATTATTTTTATATATTTTTTACTCAAAATTTATTGTTTCCTATAATTGTTTTATTGATTCCTATTAATATAATATAAAATATTTTTACTGTTGTGTATTTCTTTAATATTTTTAAACATTTTTGTTTATTATTTTACCTTTACTTTGGAATCTTTATTTTAACAATCTTAATTTATGTGTTTTTTTTTTTTATTCTTCCTGTGGCTCTTGGCTACACTGTAAAAGAGCCCCAATGTAAACCCAAGCTTAAATAAAGAATGATGATGAGTGCAAAGTTGAGTGACTGGTGTTAAATTGAAAGCCGGAATCAACAGTTTTCTGTGGTGTGTGCAGCTCTTAACCATTGCTGAACCACTATCATTCTTTGTTTTTCTGAAATTTTTCCTGGCCCTTATTTCGATTATACTATACTCTCTCCTCTGCAGCTGCCTCTTCCCAAAATTCTTTGAGATACAGGTGACTTCCAATCATGGTGGATGGTTTTGTTTATAACTGTCTGTCAAACGTGGCGGAGAAGATATTAAGATGGGTGCATTTATTTATTAATTTAACTTGTCCTTAGCTCCATTATTCATCCTTTTAAACCTAGAGCCCTCAAAGCCTTTATGTCTTTACACTGATAATGTCAGAGGAGGACTGCAGAGTATAGGGCACCAATTAGGTGTCATTTGAGAAAAAGGCATCCTCAGGTAGAAACATGTGCAAGTGTAATAGCTAAAACAACTTGGAAAAAATACATTTTTGTGTGCTATTTGAGCACACAAACACCACAAACTATTTATTGTTCTGTTTCACCTCTGTAGAACTGAGTACTGTGGATGAATGTAAAGTTAATTTGTTTCTGTTTTTATTTCTTACTTTATGTTACAATGCATAGTATTGATTATATTCTCACACTGTGTTTCACAGGTTCAGAACCTGTTTATGTATCCAAGGCTCTGCAGAAGGCCAAGATAGAAGTAAATGAGGATGGAACTAAAGCAGCTGCTGCAACAAGTAAGTGTGTGTGTCTGTATCTGGTGTGTAAAAAAAAATAATAAATCCAAAAATGGTATATACACATAATACAGGGTGATTCAAAAAGATTCAGCCGACTTCAAAGCGCCATATTTTTACAACCATGAGATCACACACCAATTGAAAGAGGGGGTCACAGAGTTTCAGACTGTCACCAGAAGATGGCTCCCTTTAGTCTGCAAGGTGATGGGGACCCCTGAGTAGAAAGCATTTCATGTTCTCCCCTTCAATAAGAGTGAATCCGTCATAACTGTGCAACATCAAGTCAACTCAAAGTTTATTTATATAGCGCTTTTTTACAACAGGTGTTGTCACAAAGTAGCTTTACAGAAAAATCTGGGTCCAAGCTCCCATGAGCAAACCAGAGGCAACATTGGCAAGGAAAAACTCCCTAAGAGCAAGAGGAAGAAACCTTGAGAGGAACCAAAATTCAAAAGGGGAACCCTCCTCTGGTCGACACCGGATAGCAAACAGCATTAGTCTAAAATATTAGAATACAAAACGGTGAAAAACAGGCGGAGCAATGGTTAATTAGATAGTTTGAGTTTATGCAGCAGCAGCAGCAGCAGCAGGAGGGTCAGTTCATGAAGGTGAGGTTTGCACAGTGTTGTACAGCGTGAAGCTCAATGGTGGTCAGAACAGTCCAGAAGGCTGAAACGGTCCAGAAGTCTGGCAAGCAGTGGGCACCCGATCAAGGCAGAAGAAGCAACAGCATCAGACATCAAAGGATGGGGAGTTGTTTAGCTCGGCAAAGAAAGGGAAAACGAACAGAGAGTTAGCTCTGTAAAGAGTGACTGATCGCAGATTACAGTATTAACAGAGTGCAGCACAGACTCTGGCAGGTCTAGATATTATATATGAGGGCTCCCTGAGATGTCAGCGCCCCTCCGCTCCACTGTCAGCAAACTTGAGTGAACACGTGAGAACAGAGGTACGACAGCACCAACACTCCCAGTTTAACATAATACTCCATGTCCATGAACCCCCAGATCTGCACCTTTTATCTAACAGGGAAAACTAATTACCAAAGGCTTGACTAAACAAGTAAGTTTTTAGCCTAGACTTAAAGACTGAGGCTGTGTCAGAGTCCCGAACATTGACTGGAAGATTATTCCAAAGCTGGGGGGAATTGTATGAGAAGGCTCTCCCCCCTGATCTAACTTTATTAATTCTAGGTACAAATAGTAAGCCAGCACCTTGCGATCTAAGTAGGCGTGATCGTTCATAGTATGAGAGAAGTTCACTCAGGTATTGAGGGGTGAGTCTGTTTAGAGCTTAATATGTCAGTAAAATTTAACTGGCAACCAGTGTAGGTTTGATAAAACTGGGCTGATATGGCCAAACTTTCTGGTTCTTGTGAGGACTCTAGCTGCAGCGTTCTGGACTAACTGAAGCTTGTTAAGGCTTTTGCTGGAACAACCAGACAGCAGTGCATTACATTAATCTAGCCTTGAGGTAATAAATGCATGAACTAGCTTTTCTGCATCCTGTAGAGACAATGTATTTCTTAATTAAGCAATATTGCAGAGATGCAGGAAGGCTATTCTAGTAATATTCATTATATGTGCATCGAAGGAAAGATCGAGATCTATAGTAACACCAAGATTTTTTACAGATGAACCTGACATAACTGTGAAACAATTAAGTTTTGTGTTAATTTAAAGTGTTAAATTAGATGGTTATTTCTGGCAAAATTTCTTTGAGTAAACCTGTGGGAATCGGATCTAACATACAAGTAGAAGATTTTGCAGAGGAGAATCTTCTACTTCTATCTTATTTTCATCGGACATGATTTTCGTCGGCAGTGCAACAGCTCAGAGCATTCGTCGTTGGTTCCACAACACTGGATGATCTACAAAATCGCATTGAAAGAGCCGTGAGTACAGAGACACCCGACATGCTCAATCGAGTATGGGATGAATTGGACTATCGTGTTGATGTTGTCTGTACAGCTGGAGGAGGTCATATTGAGCACTTGTAAAATTACATAATAAACTTCATGCTCACTTAAACCATTTACTGCATTATTCTGTAATGATTTACAAGTAAAATAAATAGTTTTGAAACTAACGATGAATCTTTTTGAATCACCCTGTATATAAATGTGCACTGTACTGTACAAATGTCTTATAAGAAAATACTATATAAAGCCATTTATATGGGCACTAAGCATTTATTCATTAAAAAACTAAAACATTAGAATTAATACAAACAAACAATACATTGTGATGTTATGTCTGTGAGGGTGTAAGCATAACCATTGCAGTTACCTTCCGACTCCTAGTTTAATTAAACCAGGTTTGCTGGTATTTGGAGTTCAAAAAAATACATGCAATGGCTAGAGTGCACCAAGCACTTGTACCAAACTTGTATTCTTCTAAATCTATTCTTTTGACAAAAATATACAGTCCTGTGAAGAAATAAGTACACCCCATGAAAAGTTTGCACTTCAGCATATTTGGAGATATTAAGTATTCGTTGTGACGGAATTGGTTGCTGTGCAATGTGTTTAGTGTTGTGTTATATGTCATTGTATTCCGTTTTTTGTGTGTCTGTACTACTTATTTCTGTTTATCCATACATGGCCATGTCTGTCACACCTGTCACTTGTCATCAGGGTTGGGATAGCTACTGAAAAATTAGTAGTTAGCTACTTTGTAGCTACTTTCCCAAAATTTGTAGCTAGCTACAATTTAGCTACTTTTCCAGAAAAAGTAGTGCGCTACTTTTTAGCTACTGTCAAAGCGCGATTGTCAGAATGTTTGTGAATCTCCACCTGACACACTAAACAAGCCCAACTGATAGTGTGAACAAGACACTGCATTTAATCATGTACCAGAAGGAAACATACAATCGAAAAGCTGTAAATATACAAAAAAACAACCAAAAAGTAAGTTTAAGTGTAACCAACAATCAAACTTGCACAACCAAACGCACTATATCCAACAAAACTTTAGACTAAAGGCAAGGTCAATCATTCCAGGTTTTTCCCAAAAAATCAACAAAAATAACCATGTACAAACCAGAGAATTTTGTGCAAAGCATTGTCAACTGTTGTAATAAAACTGCTCCAATGTAAACATTTCAGCAAGATACACTGATCAGGCATAGCATTATGAGAACCTCCTTGTTTCTATGCTCATTGTCCATTTTATCAGCTCCACTTACTGTATAGGTGCACTTTGTAGTTCTACAGTTACAGACTGTAGTCCATCTGTTTCTCTGCATACTTTGTTAGACCCCTTTCACCCTGTTCTTCAGCGGTCAGTACCCCCATGGGCCCTCACAGAGCAGGTACTATTTTGGGTGGTGGATCATTCTCAGCACTGCACTAACACTGACGTGGTGGTGGTGTGTTAGTGTGTGTTGTGCTGGTACGAGTGGATCAGACACAGCAGTGCTGCTGGAGTTTTTAAACACTTCAATGTCACAGCTGGATTGAGAATATCCAACAACCAAAAATATCCAGCCAACAGCGTCCTGTGGACAGTGTCCTGTGACCACTGATGAAGGACTAGAGGATGATTAGCTCATACTGTACAGCAGCAGATGAGCTATCGTCTCTGGCTTTACATCTACAAGGTGGACTGACAAGGTAGGAGTCTCTGATAGAGTGTACGGTGAGTGGACACAGTGTTTAAAACTTCAGCAGCACTGCTGTGTCTGATTCACTCAGACCAACGCAACACACACTAACACACACAACCACCTCAGTGTTACTGCAGTGCTAAGAATGATACACCACCCAAATAGTACCTGCTCTGTGAGGGTCAATGGGGGTCCTGACCACTGAAGAACAGGGTAAAAGGGGGCTAACAAAGTATGCAGAGAAACAGATGGACTACAGTCTGTAATTGTAGAAGTGCACCTATACAGTAAGTGGAGCTGATAAAATGGACAATGAGCATAGAAACACATCATAATGTGATGCCTGATTGGTGTATGTACAGACATGAAATTCAGAGTCTCTATTAAACTTCAGCAACACTTTAGCCTCAAAATTCTCATCAGAGACCCTGTTTCTGTTTGAATCAGGCCTGAATAATCTCTCCACTGCTGCAGAGCTGTTGTGGCTCCACAGCAGAACTATATTTTTAGGTAAAATAACATAATCCTCCTTTTCTGTAAAATTGTTCTAACACACAGTTCTAACAGTTTTCACAATAAATGGTACGCTGGAGGTTGTCACCAATCTTTAACGCTGAAGACTGACGCGCAGACTGCTGGACACACAGCAATGCAGAGAGATTTAAGACAAACATTGATAATTTGGAGATTAATGGATTTATTTGCAGTTATAAGCACTCAGCTGGTTTCCTGATACGTTTAATCTGCAACAACACACGAAGCTGCAGTCGCTTCTCATTCACCAGCTGAAAAGTCGAACATTGAGAGACATTTTACAAGAAACTCGCAGAGAAGTTTCCTGAGATGTGAGAAAAGTGGCTACAGCTGAGCTAAACGTTAAAGCAGAGCAAAGCAAGTCTGCGTTTTCTTGTATATTTTTTAGCCTGTACTAGTACATCAGCACACACTGAGATATACTTACAGCCAATATGGTAAAACGGACATAAAATGTTGTGGCTCCCAAGGTGGTTTCATTTTTGTTGCAAGGACAAAATGGCTCTTCTTAACATTTCGGTTGCCGTCCCCTGAGCTAAGATTACTATAGTAAGAAAATTTTCGCTATAGCTACAGAAAAATTTGTAAGTGCTACAGCTATTAGCTACATTTCATAAAACTGTAGCGGCTACAGCTATTAACTACAAAAATTTGTAGCTAACCACAAAAAGTAGCACGCTACTTAGCTACTCCCCCATCCCTGCTTGTTATGTATAGGCTGGGCCTAATCTTGGCATCAGTCCAGCTACAAAACTGCATCAGCCCATTGTCTTACGGGCTGCCTAGGTGTCTGGTACCTGCACGCAAAGTATAAACAGAATTCTCCCGACATACGGCTGGTTACGTGGGTAAGTTGGGATTTGGATTCTTCATGTGGTGCCATTATCCAGATTGGACATCTCATCTCTATGCTGTAGGTGGTGGCCATTTCCAAGCAAACCCTAAAACCAGTAGTTTATCCTCTTACGTTGACAGAACGGAGGGAAAGACTGCGGTAGTGTTGCCGTAAGCCCATGGCAGGAGGAAAGTCTACCACACAGAGGGGTGGTAGGGAGGCACCTGATTGGTCTGATGATTTTTTCATTGTCAGAGTGGATGAACAGTTATGTAAACATATAGACTCATCTAATTTGGACAAAGGCTATCAAAACCCTGACCCTCACCAGGAGACCAGCCATATGTCTGGAGAAGTGATGTTTATTCGTTTGTGCACAGGTACCAGACACCTAGCCAGCCCATAAGACGCAGAAACTGCTGATGCAGTTTTCTACCTGGACTGATGCCAAGATTAGGTCCAGCCTATATATGACAAGTGACAGGTGTGACAGACATGGCCATGTAGGGATAAACAGAAATAGGCAGAACAGAATGTTCTTATACAGTCACAGTACAGGCACACACAAAGTGAAATACAATGACATAACACAACACTAAACACATTACACAGCAATAAATTTCTTCAGTTTAAACAGTGCTGATAGGAACAAGTGGCACTTAGTATTTTTTCATTTTTGTCATCATTTATATAATTGAAATAAAAAGAGATGCAATTTTCTTACAGAAAAAATGTGTACATACCTATGGATGTCACTACTTCAAAAGTGTCAGATTGATATCAGGTGCTAATGATTAGAAATCCATTAGAAAATATCTTTGAAGAACCTCAAATATCTGGTCTGATTTGCTCTTTGTTATTGGAGTGTGTGCTATCATTATGCCTAGAAAAAAGATCTGAGAGAAAATAAGTTGTAGATGCCTGTGAGTCTGTGAAGGGGTGTACCTCCCTCTGTTTTAATGACAACAGCACAACTGTTCTTAAATGCACTGATTAGGGTTTTATTCCTAAACGTGAGAACTGTAAAATAAAATAACAAACACATGTACAATTGAGCATAAATGTCTAATTTACTCCAATATTAAACCCTTTAATCTTAGTGTCAATGTTGTCTTTGTTTACTTTAACTTCGTTTTAAACACCTTCATTTAACCGTTAGCTTTACACGAACATATAACTACATGTATATTAGCACTAGCAGCAGCAATGCAATATAAACTTCACGTAAAATAAATAACAAACAGAACACAAACCTCATTGGCTGCATTAAATTCACAGGGAGGGTATGGTTTCCCTTGTAGCGCTCCTTGACAAACGTGAAACACCTTTAAAACACTTAATTTTAACCCTTTTAATGACGTGCAATACGAGCTCTCCGCTATCCGCACCGTCCGTGCATATAACGGGTCCCCCCCGGAAACACTTGCGGACATATAGTTCCGCCTCAGTCCTTAAAGTCCTTTGGGGGTAGGAACCAAAACAAAACGCTCTACTGCACTGCCCAGGTAGGCAGTTACACTCCCACCAAAATCTATGATTTTAAATTACATACTAAAACAGAAAACTAAACAACATTAGCTTCAGGTCTTGGGCTCCCCAGGGATAGTCACCACAGACTGCACCTAGAGGGAGATAGAGATAGAAGAAAGAAACAGATAGAAAGATAGAAAGAGAGGATGAGACTGGAGTCTTCAGTCAGCTTCCAGCAGCGTCACCGTCTTATGGATGGGCCTCTCAAGATGGACAGGTTTGGAGACGCGCTTTCCCTTCTCATCAAGGCTGGAGTCACTGATGAGCAACTTCAGTCTTCTTACTCTTCCATCCTTTCCTGGATATACTTCGATGACCTTTGCCAACTTCCACTGGTTACGTGGTGTGGTATCGTCCTGCAGAAGAACAACGTCATTGACCCTTGCCTCTCTGCGGTCTTTTATCCACTTCTGTCTGTGTTGGAGATTCAGGAGGTACTCCTTCTTCCACCGCCTCCAGAAGAGGTTGGCCAAGAGTTGGACACGACACCATCTCTTGCAGAGGTAGAGATCTTCCTTGACAAACCTTCCAGGAGGTGGAGCGAGAATCGTCAACTTCATTGTCAAGATGTGGTTTGGGGTAAGGGGCTCTGGGCTGGATGAGTCATTAAGACAATCAGTGGTCAGAGGTCTGCTGTTGACAACTGCCATGACTTCATATAAGAATGTACGTAGGGAGGAGCAGTCAAGTTGTCTGGCTGACTGTTCCATGATGGATGTCAAGACACTTCTAATGGTGCGAATTTGTCTTTCCCAGACTCCACCCATATGACTTGAGGCTGGGGTGTTCATGATGAACTCACATCCAAGTTCCCTGAGATCTTCCTGATTCATCTCTTTCAGTGCTTCAGCAAACTCGCGTCTTGCTCCGACAAAGTTTGTCCCTTAATCACATCTTATGTGGCGTACTGTTCCACGAATGGCGATGAACGAACGCAGAGCATTGATGAAGGCATCCGAGGTCAGGTCGTTGAGCATCTCAATGTGCACTGCTCTGGAACACATACAAGTAAGTAACAACCCATAACGCTTTAGCTCCTTTCTTCCCTCTTTGATGTAAAATGGTCCAAAACAATCCATCCCACAGTAGGTGAATGGAGGTGTGGTTTCCATCCTGTCTTCTGGGAGGTCTGCCATCCTTTGCTGTTCTGGGCTTCTTCTGAACTTCCTGCACATTGTGCACTTGTAGACATGGGACGATACGGCTTTGCTGCAACCTAGTATCCATATGCCATTGGATCGGAGTGCATTCATGGTCATTCCTCGTCCCTGATGGAGCACTCTCTCGTGATAGTGCTTGATGAGTAACGCTGACACATGACTGTCCTTTGGAAGGACCGCTGGATGTTTAACATGTGGATGTAGAGCAGCATGGGTTAAGCGGCCTCCTACTCTAAGGATACCTTGGTCATCAAGAAATGGACTTAATCTATATAGTTTGTTGACCTTATCCTTGACTTGTGGTTCCTTGTGTCTCAGGAGGCACTGTATCTCCTTTGAGAAGGTTGCTTCTTGAACCATCTTGATAATGTTCATCTCTGCTTCTCTCCTTTCCTCTAGACTGGTGACTTCACAGGACCTTGGCTGGGAACCCTTGATTTTTTTCACATGGCGCTTGAGTCTGGCGATAGCTTTTACCATTCTGGACCAGTCGGAGAACTTGTGCAGGCGATCTAACAGCAACTTTGTCTCTTTCACCTGAACGTCATGGACCTGGACTTTCTTGAGTTCAGGATCATTACTTGAGATTTCTCCCATTTTGACTTCACCGCTTGGTAGCTCCCTTTGCCACAGAAACCTTGAGCCAGTGAACCAGTCAGAGGATACAAGCTGCTCTACTGTGAGACCTCTTGAGGCTTGGTCTGCTGGATTTTCTTCAGAAGCCACATACTTCCTTTGTGTGGATTCTGTACTTTGCTTGATGCGTTCCACACGGTTTGCGACAAACACGTGAAATCTTCTGGCTTCATTATTGATATACCCAAGGACAACCATGGAATCAGTCCAGAAAAATATTTGTAGACACTCTACTTCCAGTTCTTTCTTGAGCATATCACTGATGCGGACGGCTACAACTGCTGCTGACAGTTCAAGCCTTGGTATGGTTGTGACCTTGGTAGGGGCAACTCTTGCCTTCCCCATAACTAAGGAGCAGTGAACTTCACCTGATTCACTGACTGTTCGGAGATACGAGCAAGCACCATAGCCTGACACACTGGCATCAGAGAAATGGTGAAGCTCATAGTGCTGTGCCTTGAAGCTTGATGGAACGTAGCATCTTGGAATCTTAACATCAGCCAAGCTTTGCAGATCTTGGAGCCAACGTTCCCACAGAGGTCGCAGGTCATCAGGTAAAGTATCATCCCAACTGAGCTTGTCCCAACACATCTGCTGTAGGATCTGCTTTCCAACTAGAACGAAGGGTGCCACAAATCCAAGAGGATCATAGACAGAAGCAACTGTAGCCAACACTCCTCTTCGGGTAAGTGGTTTCTCTTTGATGACCACTCTGAACTGGAACTCATCAGAAGCCACGCACCACTGCACACCGAGGGCTCTTTCCATCTGCAGTTCACCCAGTGCCATGTCTTTGTCTGTAGCAGCTTCAGCACATTCTTCTTTGGGAATGGTGGCGAGGACTTCCTTGCTGTTAGAGACGAACTTGTGCAGTCGGAGTTTGCCTGTGCTGCAAAGCTCTCTTGCTTCTTTCACCAGCTGGATTGCTTGACTTGTGGATGCTACACTTGACAGGCCATCGTCAACATAGAAGTTCCGCTGTATGAACTTGATGGTGTTGGCACTGAAGCGTCCCTGTCCTTCAGCTGCAATGTGCTTAGGTCCATAGTTGGCACAGCCAGGTGATGAAGCTGCACCGAACAGATGGACCTTCATTCGATAGGTGGAAGGTTGAGCTTCAAGATTTCCGTTCTCCCACCAAAGGAATCAAAGGTAATCTTGGTCTTCTGTCTTCACATGGAACTGGTGAAACATGCGCTCTATGTCACACATGATCGCAACCTGGCCTCTTCGGAAGCGAAACAGAACTCCCACAGTGTTTGTCAGCTCTGGACCGGTCAGGAGATGGTCGTTCAAGGATGGTCCTTGGAACTTGGCAGAACAATCAAAGACAACGCGTATTTTCCCCGGCTTTCGTGGATGATACACCCCATGATGCGGGATGTACCATGCTGGAGTTTTGTGGATGTCTTCTTCTGGGACCCTTTCTGCATCTCCACGGGTTATGATCTCATCCATGAAGGTCTTGTAGTCTTTATTATACTGCTCATCTCTTCTCAGCTTTCTTTCCAGACACTTGAGACGGTGGATGGCGCACACCTTGTTATCAGGTAAGTCAGGTCTGTCCTTCTTGAATGGCAGTGGCATTTCATAATGACCATCACTCTTATGTATGATGCCCTTTTTCAATTTTGATAAGAACCTGAGATCTTCTTGAGAGACATGGTTAGCTTCAGAAGCTCTTTCAGCAAAGTCAGATTCCAGCACCTTGATGATGTTTGCAGGTAAGATGACTTCCTTGATCTGTGTTCTACAAACGTAATGCACTTCATTTGTGAGGCCTGAAGAGGACTGAAGACCTGGAATCACTTGCTTCACTATGACTTGGTGGCTTACTCCAATTGCATCTCCATAGTTGAGGCATAGATTACCATGGCCGACCACACTCCACCCCAAGTCTGTTCTCTGAGCAAAGGGTTGATTTTCTTCACCAGGCACCACTTGTCTTGGCACGAGGGCTTGAGGACAATTGTAGGCGATTAGCAGGCCGACATCACAGCCTTGCTGAGGAGCGATCTCATCTGCAATGTGTTCAAGATGAGACCATGCCTTCGCCGTCTCTGGTGTGGGAATATGGTTTCTGTTTGCAGGTATAAACTCTCTGGAGTAGGTCACTGGAAGTGGGATTATCTTATCTGAGTAGAACCCTCTTACTTGTAAACCAGTCAATTTCCGGCAGGACACGACTGTGTTTTTTGAAGCCAGCGTGGAGAGCCTTCGCTGCACTGGTTCACTCCTTGTATTGAGCGCTCTTGCAGTCTCTTCAAGGATAAAAGTTGTGTCACTCTGAGTATCAAGGAGTGCATACACAAGAACTTCACGATTTGGCTCAGTCATGGCAGAGACCCACACAGGAATTATTGTGGATGTATGAGTGCCTCTGCTATTCTGGGTAACTCTATGAGATGTTGCTTCACGTGATGTGCTTGGTGCTTGATCTTGTGGCTGATCTGACTTCCCATCCTTTGACTTATGGTATCTACCTCCATCAGTCCTTGCCTGCATCCTTTCTTCCTTAGTGCGATTATCATGGAGGCAAGTTGGATGTCCTTTTTCACATGTCTTGCAGATGTTCCTGTCTCCACAATCCTTGGAGCGATGGCCCCACTTCAAACAGCCGAAACACAACCTTTTCTCTTGGACAAACTTGACTCGTTCTGTGATTGTCTTCCTTATGAACTTACGACACACTGGGAGACTGTGCCCTACCTTCTCACAGAAGATACAGCTTGTGGCGTTGCCGTTCTCGTCTGAGCTCGTTGTTAAGGCCTTTGCTCCAGGACTTCTGTTCTTTACAACCTTGCTCTTCTCTTCTTCATTTAGTTTCAGTGCATGGAGAGATGTTATTGGATTGCAAGCGATTTTGACTTCACGTGTGAGGAACTTGACAAACTGGCTGAAGCTTGGGAATGTTTGACTTTCTTCCTCCACTTCTATGACTTTCCGGTTCCATCTTGAAGTCAACCAGTCTGGAAGCTTAGCAAGTATTTTTCGGTTCTCGTTGCAGTCATTAAGAACCTCAAGACCCTTGATTTGAGACATTGCGGACTCACAGCTGCAAAGGAAGTCGACGAGTTCTTGAAGTTCCAGACTGCCCTTGGCACTTATCTTGGGCCATGCGTCAATCTTATCTCTGAAGGCTTTGGCGATGAGGAATGGACTGCCATATCGCTCCTCTAGGATGCACCATGCTGCAAGGTAAGCTGACTCAGTGCCTAGTAGGAAGTAGCTCTCTATGGCCTTCTTTGCAGATCCACCCACATACTTGCATAGATAATATATCTTTTCTTCGGCTGGTATGTTCTTCCTGTCAATGAGGGTCTGAAAGGAAACCTTCCAGTCATTGTATCTGAGTGGGTCACCATTGAACATTGTTGGTTCAGGTACAGGAATACGGCTGGCACTAATGGATTCTGTGAGTGCTCTGACAAGAGCTCCTGTGTAGTCTTCAGCTGGATGTGTTACAGCTTGTGGTGGAGAATGATACTGCGGTGGGCTTACTTCCTGCTTGAATTCCCTTCTACCCTTCACAGGAACAGGTTGATGGAGCAGCTCATTTATTTCCTCATCTGAGCATTGACATTGACTCTGTTTAGATGTTCGATGTGAGCATTCACTCTGTTCATATACTTGCTGTCGTGCTTTAGCAGCCTTCAGTTTCTTAATCGTCTCCAGATGTTCTAATTCTCTGCGCTTGGCTTTTAGCACTCTTTGTCTCTCTGCATTTTCAGCCTCCTGTTTAGCTTTTAGCTGAGCAGCTTCAGCTTCCAGCCTCTGCAGTTCTTTAATATGATGTTCTTGCTCTAGCAGTACTTGCAGGGTGGCTTCATTGGCAGCAACTTCAGCAGCTGCACTCTTTCTGCTAGCAGAAGTTAGACGGGAATGAGTGGAGGCCTTAGTGCTGTGAGAGCGGACACTCATCTTGGCTGACCTTGTCTCTTCGTCAGCCTCGTTCTTCATCCCCTTGACCTTGAGCATTTATTATGTCTAGAATGTCCATTACTTGCTGAACGATTCTCTGTGTCACTGTTTCACAGGTGCCAACTCTACGACGTATGTCATGGTCAGGAATACTGATGCGTCTCAACTCTTCATAAACAGCATTCAAGCTCCTTAAAGCACTGTTCACTTTGGTAACATGTTCATTCAGCAAGCTGGCTGAGCATTGACCACTTAGAGTTCGGTTGGCTATCTTTGTGACCTCCTTCCACTTCTTATAGCACACACTGAAACGACGTTCAAGTCTTCTTACTTGCTCATCGTGCAATTCTTGACCTTTCTCCGACATCTTGCGGACTCTTTGGTCTTTTTGTGGCTCTTGTTGAGGAACGAAGTCATAACCTTTTGTGCCGTTACTCACTAGTGAATGCATGTTTGTGTAAGGCTGCAGCTCATCCCTGTCGCTTGGTTGTGGCTTCATGTCCATGCAGCTCTGCGGCATATGCACACCTGCACACTCTCTTTCACTCTCAGACATCTTTTCTGATTACTGTAAAACACTGCTCTCTGGTGCTGTTTTCTGGAGCATTGAGTTCTCACTGTACCTCCCTCTGATTTAATGACAACAGCACAACTGTTCTTAAATGCACTGATTAGGGTTTTATTCCTAAACGTGAGAACTGTAAAATAAAATAACAAACACATGTACAATTGAGCATAAATGTCTAATTTACTCCAATATTAAACCCTTTAATCTTAGTGTCAATGTTGTCTTTGTTTACTTTAACTTCGTTTTAAAACACCTTCATTTAACCGTTAGCTTTACACGAACATATAACTACATGTATATTAGCACTAGCAGCAGCAATGCAATATAAACTTCACGTAAAATAAATAACAAACAGAACACAAACCTCATTGGCTGCATTAAATTCACAGGGAGGGTATGGTTTCCCTTGTAGCGCTCCTTGACAAACGTGAAACACCTTTAAAACACTTAATTTTAACCCTTTTAACGACGTGCAATACGAGCTCTCCGCTATCCGCACCGTCCGTGCATATAACGGGTCCCCCCCGGAAACACTTGCGGACATATAGTTCCGCGTCAGTCCTTAAAGTCCTTTGGGGGTAGGAACCAAAACAAAACGCTCTACTGCACTGCCCAGGTAGGCAGTTACAAGGGGTTTAAGAAGATGTCTGAAATTTTTAAAATGAATTATTCCCTTGTCTGGAAGATTATCTACAAGTGGAGAAGATATAAAACCAATTCTCTTTTATACCAGAGAATGCTTACTTGAGACCATCTGTAAAAAGTTGAAGCTGAAGAAATTGACCTTCCAACAGGATGATGATCCCAAACATATAAGTAAAATCAAAAATAAGAAATGGAGGGTTATGAGGTGGCCCACAATGTATAAGCCAGTGGCAAAACATGACTTTAAGACTTTCAGCTCAGGCCATAAATGTCAAAACTAATGTCAAAATGTCAAAACATAAATGAACAAAACACACCTCTACAATAATGCTAATTTCCAAGTTCAATTTTGATATGCCAGCTGTACTGGGTAAACCTGTGATCAATCTGGATAATCCCAGGCCTATCCTACCCATGGCTATGCCCCTGTGGATTGATTGGTTGGTCATCATTCCTAATTATGTTGGTAGACATTTTGACATGAGCTTCGATCCAGCTCCTAAAGACATGTACAGAGACATGTATTTTAGCTCCAAGAATTATTTAGACCATCTCTGAGGTGGGCCCCTCCGACATACTCCTCAAGTGCCAGCACCCAGGTCGAAATCTGACACAGATTGACAACTTGCTGCCATTCTTAGTTTGGTAAAAAAAAAAAAAAAAATTAAGACCAAGCCTCCTGAACTAATAATCTTAAGTTGTATTATAGCTTGTATTACATGTGCAGTTTGTAAGACTTAGTGTCATCTAGTGGTGAGGTTGCAGACTGAAACCAACTGAATATCCCTTCCTCACCCCTCCCTTTCCAAGAATATACAGTGGCCGTCAGGTTTCCTGCCATCGCATGTCCCGATCTTTCTTCAGGTGTTCACTTCTTTGACAATGAGGATTGAATCTCTCTTGCTTTTTCTTGTGCTACATAATAGGTATGATCCTCCATTTGTTAAAATGTGGGTTCTCAAACTTCTCACAACACAAAATGGTTAGCCAGCATCGACAGCAACTGCTGATTGTTCTTTTTTCTATGTCTTCCAACTGGTGCTATAGCGCCACTACATTCAAGCTGCCGCTTCAACATAAAAACAAGAACCAGTGTTCGGTTTGGGCTACTGTAGAAACATGGCAGCTCAACATGGCGGCCTCTGCTGGACGCACTTCCTAGATATATCTCCCTAGATTAATATGAAAGGCTCATTCTAAGCTAACAAAAACACAGTGATGACTAATACATCCCCCTAAATCTTACACACTACACCTTTAAATATATCTTAAAAGTCTTAAATTTAAATTGCCTGCTTTGAAACATTTAAGTCAATTTTTTCAATTGTGATTCATTTCCAAGTGAAACGTAGTATAACAGCGGGTCTCTGTGAGCATTTTTGCTTCGGTGGTGGTAGTGGGAGGTGATATTATTGGATGATATTATTGGATTTCTCCCTGCCCACTGGTACATGGTGGCATAATCAAATGACATTTTGTAAGCAATTACATTATGAAGGGGGATTACAGGAAACAACAATGATTTTTATATGATGATGAATTGTGCTAAATATGATCAAGGACATGAGCCAAAATGTAAAGAAAAAAAGTTTGTGGCCAGTGCACCTGCAGTTCATCACCCATCTGTCTGGCTGACTGATCATAGTCTATAATCATAAAAGTCTGCACACATGTACAGGCCCACACAAAAACTGACTGGAAACCTAAACAATTCTGTTGGCTTGGCCCTCCACCTCTACCTAAAGACAAGAGGTTGAGGTCTAGGCACCCCTGGATCACCCCTGTGCAACACTCATGCTCAATGCCATGTAATCATTTGGAAATCTGTTTTTTAAACTACTGAAAATTCAAGCTTTCTAGTACACAAAGTTAGGTCTATAAAGACATAGTTTGATGGGGTGACCAGAGGTGGTCAGTGCCACCCTTCTGGCCATCCCATTTAGGCAAAATGGGACGCTTAGCCATTAACACTGAAGCAGTCACCAGAGAAATGTTTTCTTACCTATTCTGTGTGAAAGTGTATACCTTTTGTGAAAATGTGCCATTGTGGAAGTTACTGATAAGTTTATTTTGTGCAGTAAACTCAGTTGACACTGCAGTAAGTAATCAGCTGATCATTGCTCTGATGGGCTACTTTGCTGAAAAAACTGACGAGTGCCGATCATACCCTTGCTGTTAGCTTTATTCATTTTGTGTTAAGAAGAAGCTGACATTGGACTGTAGGGAAACACTGTTAAAGGCACCTAAATAAAGTTCTATGTCAATGTAGTACACTCTCAGAAAAAAGAGTACTAAACTGTCACTGGGGTGGTACCCCTCTTGTCACTGGGGTGGTACCCTCAAAGGTACCCTCTTCCATATCTTTAGTAGGGAACATAAATGTACCAGATTCCATTGCAGTTATATGATTTAAGTTGTATTGATTCCACACACCCTGTCTTGTCTCGAGCTTTTTATTTTTTTTGTTCTAGTTTTAAACTTTAGGTTATGAAAAAAGTACGAATACATAACTTTCTCCTGAGAAGAACTTTTGTACATTTGAGGGTACATCTACATTGTTTCTACCTTGATGAATGAAAAATGTTGTTTTGTTATACATCATGCTGTGGATCATATGATTTTAACCTATGACACAGTATTCAGCGGTAGAAATTTTGAAGGAGCAAAACTAACTGATTTTCTCCAAAATCAGTTTTAGCTGTTTTAAAAAATGTTATTAGCCAGATAATACAAAAGTAATTTTATTAACGTAAGCCTAACAGAAGAATGCTATTAACTGCTGTTTCACTTTGTTTTTCCTAAATAATTTTGCAAACCCACTAAAAATACTAGGTCTGTCCTGGCCACCCCATTGTAAACACTCTGGCTACACCTCTGCTGACCTCCACCCTACTAAACACTTTGGGACAATTGCTTTCTCATCCAACATGAGTGCCTGATCTTACAAATGCTTTTTTGGTTGAACAGGCAAAAATTTGTGTATTATAGCTGGCTGTATGTGGTTAGGTGACATATTAAGTATTTGAACATAATCTTAATGCTTTGCATAGCTAGGTTATGTTCCTACATTTTTTTTTCTCTATCTTTCTCTCTAGCTGCGATTTTGCTTGCCCGGTCCTCGCCTCCATGGGTGACTGTTGATAGACCATTCCTGTTCCTTATCAGACACAACCCTACAGGTATACTATGTACCCTAGCACAGTGGTTCTCAACCATTTTGAGCCATGACACAACAGAAAATGTATGTTGGCCCTATCAACTTAGTCGTAAAAAATGTTTTGTAGGGTAGTTAGCTAAAAATCACATATTGTTGAAACACATGAAGGATAGCAAAACTAGCTAGTAGTTTAGCTGCTTGGCTAAGTGCTTCTAAGTGCTCCAAGAGAGAATGGCTGTCCTTCTTCCCCTATCACTCAGCGTAATCAATAGTCAATGCAGGCATCTGTTAATGATCAAGCCCCAGGTTAAAAAAACACAGACTGATTACTCATCTAGACAGGTTTTATACTTATAAAGACAACAATCTCATTCATAAATTAGAAAAGTGATGTTGGCATTGCATGTGAAATCTATGTTCTTTTCTGCAGGAACCATTCTCTTTGCTGGTCAAATAAATAAACCTTGAACAAGCCAACAAGGAAGAGGCACATTTCCCTAGTACATTTCACTTTTAACTCTGTTTTGCTTTGATTGCTTTGTGGAAAACTATTTCATTTTTACTTTGTTTCTTTTCCTTCATGGCACAGTTACACAATATTGTATTGCCTTGAGCACCTAAACTTTTCACTTTTGATGAGTTTGTAATTGGAGCGAAAAATCAGTTAAACTTCATTTTCTTACCCTATTGGTGTATAGTGTCCTCATAGTACCACCTCAAAATGCTTTGTAACCGTTTCTTTTTAGCTTTATTTTAATATACATTTACCAATGTTGATTTTTGTTTTGTGGTTCAGTTACATGCATTAATATTAGTTCAGTTCACTTTTTCTTTTTTTTAGATTAAAGTCTATGTTGTTACAATATAACTTCAGTTGATCATTTATTTAATAAAGTACGCAAAGATGCTTTAACACTCTTTACTGTCTCATCTGTACTGACTGATGGAAAGCTGTTTTAAATCCAGAGTTTGATTAATATCAGAAATTCAGTTTGGACAAATACGTATGTTAGTAATACTAGTATCATCATGGTTTTTCCAAATTCATTTTAATAGGAGTATAAAATTATTTTACTAATACTACTAATAACTAATAATAAAAAATACATTTGGCATGTTTAAAATCTACATTTGGACAGATTTTTTTCAGTGAAAACTAATCTCAGTTCTTACATATAAAAAATTAGATACTCCTTACATGTCCAATTTTCCAGGTTTTACTAGTAGTCATAACATTAACTTGTTCAAGTAAAAGGTTCACTTTGTTACATATGACATCGCCCATATGGAAATCTGATAAATGTCAAAATATGGATTTCAAATATGTGACATATATTAGCATATTGGGATATTCCCTTATATCCAACCCATATTTGTCACATACAGACATACATGTGACACATAGGCTAACTTTCAAATATGGGAAATATATTTTAGCTATATGTGTAACATTTTTTAACAATATATGATAGAAAACGTTCATATATGGATGCCTTCCGTTACTCATATATGTGGGCTTCATGTTACAGAATATTTTTTCATATAAAAAATATTCTTTATTATAATTCTGTAACAATACAGTTTTTATGCATCTTCTTATTGTCTTCAGCTTTATGCATCATCTTTGTGTCTTCCTAATGAAGTGAAAATTTGTATAATATCTAAATAATTACACTCAAACATGCACAGTGTAAATGCAATTAAATAATTAAGTAATTAAATAATGAATATTAAAAACTAAAAAGATGACAAAGTAACAATTATAACTGTACAGTTAAAGTATGTATCAGATTTGTCCATCATCTATAATCCATATATGATGCATATGTATTGATATGTGCACGACATATATGTACATAAACTTTAAGATGTACGACTGACCTGCGTTGATATATGTGCATTTATGGCCATATATCAGATTTCCGTAAGGGTGGGACAAAATACTAGATGAAAGCAGTGTAAGATTTATGTGTTTGTTTCCTCATGGTTTTACGGTAGTGTTATGACCTTTCCCTCAGCGATCAGCTGACACGTCTTGGCTACTCTGGAAGAGAGGGAAAGGTCGGAAAAAAGAAAACAGCGATGGCGGCGGAGATTCATTCGAGGCCCCATTCCTCCAGACCCATCCTCTTGAACAAAATCGAAGGCCACCAGGACGCAGTGAACGCTGCAGTATTGATCCCGAAAGAGGATGGAGTTATCACGGTCAGCGAAGACCGGTAATGGTTCTTAGATTCTATGCCGTCTCACTATGGATTAGCAGAGTTATCCGGGCTACAAACTGCTAGCTTCATTTTGCTAAGATAACTAGACGTTTATCACCGTTTCAGCGGGCTGATTACCGAATCACAGTCAGATTTTCTTCAATCTATTAACGTTTATCTACCTCTTCTTAGCTGTAAATCTTGAGTTGAAGTGATCAAATTCGTTTGACCCGAGCCCACCTGAAACGTGTCGACGTATCAGTGGTTAACTTTTTGTACGGCATCGAATCTGAAGGTTCTAGGTAGCTTAGCTGACAAAACGGTCAGTCTTCCAGCAAACTGCGTTTAGTTTATTTTGGTTTACTTCTTGTAATAAACGATGAGCATGATTGTGTTACCTTCATGGTCTCGATGATGAAGTGCTTCTACATTTTAAGTTGCCTGAAAAAGGGCAGGTGTGATTGTACGAGCTGGTTTCCGGACAATTTAAAAGTCATACAGTGCGGAAAATGCTGTTTAGGGTTATCTTTAGTTTTTTCTATCGGTGCGAGAAGCTTCTGCTCCTTAAGACCAAAAACACATTACCACTTTACATTTTATGAGACATTTCTTTTCTGTAAATTATAAGTGGCTATAATAGTTTTCATTAGACCCAGTATACTCATAACTTTCTATTTTGTGAAAGCGATATGACCTGTTTAATTTGGGTCATGGTGTCTCAATTAAACCAGCATTGTAAAAAGTCACAACAGTTCTCCCTATGTAGCTTGATTGACACAGTTTATCACAAAATTAAAATATAACTGACTGACTTGCACTTTGGTTTTCGTTTGTGGTTGTAGCTATGGGTTTGGAAACACTTTTCTGCTACTGGGCAAAATAGATATAGCCTTTTAGTAAGTCATAATAGTGAGAAAATTGTCCATAATTAAAAGAAAGAAAGACAAGTCCTTCAGCGATTTAATGAGTGTTGCTGTTATGTCGTGAGTCCATCAGAGGGTGTTTTGCACGTTCTCTGTTCGCAACACACACATGTTTGGAACACAACAAATCACAAACAGAGTCAAGTACCCTTTAGCAGAGATAGTCTGCGATGACGGTAAGCTGATAAGTGTAAAATATTACTTAAATAAAAAAACAAATCTCCATTATCTCTGCTCTTAGCCCAAAATAATCTGTCAACATTCATGCCAGCCATGCCTGCTTTTGCTGCAGTAACGTGAAAGCTAGTACTGTTAGGCAGACATTACTATTAGCCTGCATTTAATTTTACAGTAGTTGAGTGGTGTAGACTAAGCTGTAGATTAACTTGATTGTAGATTTATTTATGAAACAATGTGGCAGTTCCAGTGAGTGAATAAACAACGGTTCTGTCTCTTCTCCCTAGCTCGTCACTTCTAAAAATTCTCTGATACCATTTGCAGCAGCATACAATGCGGTTCTTTGCTAAAGTAGGTTACCCACAAAGCTAACTAATGCTGTGTTTAACAGTGGGAAACAACTAAACCACCGCTATAGTTTAACCAGTAAGTGGTTAAACTATAGCGTTTAACTTATTCTGCCTAATGATGCTTCAGCTTTTGTGGAGCTGCATCTCCAAAATCAGTGCAGACTGAGTTGTGAGGGAAAGTTTTCGCTTCTTAAATTAGGTGTAGAAACTCTCTGTTCACCTTTTGTTTTTCCAACGGGGAAAGCATCCTGCACACTGTCACTGTCTGCTCATTTTATGAGGAGCAAATGAGGTCTTCTTTGCACTTGAAGAATGAGTTATGGAGATCAGAGCTGTGCGCTGTGTGTGTATTGTTTTGGTGTGAAAAGTTGCATCAAAATATTTAGCTTTTTTGTGTCAATTTTGGAGTCTAACACCCTTAACACTCCATGTTTAGATGATTAATCCGGTTAATCATTAAATCCTTTAAACAATAATTAGACAGATGTTTGTGTTCATAACTACAGTGTTAAATCCCAAAGTTGCAAGTTTATTTTAGTTAGAAGAATAATAAGAACTAGATATACATTTCCTAAAGAAAATATTAGTGTTTGCAAAGCAAAAAAAAGTGAAATAAAAATAGAAAGTATTAGAAAGATGTTTAATATAGATAGAGTCGTAGAGTAATAGATGGACAGACAGACAGACACAGACGGATGAATGGATGGACATCGATCGGATAAAGACAGATGCAGGGAGATAGTTATAGATAGACACAGTTGTAAAGGGATGGATAGATGGACAGATAAATAGTTGTAGAGGGATAGATAGGTAGAGAGCTGTGGAGAGATAGAGGGATAGATAGACACAGAGTTAGAGATAGCCCTTGTTAGGGTATTCAGAACATCTCAGGTACAGAGGGGTCAAAATCGACCCATGAGAACTGAGTTTTCTGTGAGGGAATGAAGGTGTGCTTTGCTTTGTATTCGTGATTCGTCGAATTTTCCTGTGCGCCTGTTGTATAGGGATAGATGGGTAATTGTGAAGGGATAGACAAACAGACATAGTTGTAGATGGACGGATATATAGATGAATAGATAGATGGATGGAGAGTTATAGATAGATAGATAGGTGGATAGATGGACAGAGAGTTGTAGAGGGATAAACAGAGTTGTAGAGGGATAGATGGATGGAGAGTTGTAAACAGATGGACAGATGGATGGACAGTAGTAGAGGGATAGATGATGGTTGTAGAGGAAGGGATAGACAGATAGAGGGTTAGAGTTGTAGAGGGATAGACAGGTAGAGAGTTGTAGAGGGATATGCAGATATTGTTGTAGAGGGATAGATGGATGGTGAGTTGTAAACAGATAGAGTAGTAGAGGGATAGATGATGGTTGTAGAGGAAGGGATAGACAGATAGAGGGTTAGACAGAGAGTTGTAGAGGGATAGACAGATAGAGTTGTAGAGGGATAGATGGATGGTGAGTAGGGTTGCAACAAACGCCTAATTTGATAGTCGAATAATCTATCAATTACTGAAACAAATAATCGATTATTCAGATAATGAATCACTACATTACCAAATAACTTTTATGTCATTTTTGGCTTTTAAATTTAGTTTGAGGTTGTTTTATACATTTGCTAACTAACAGTGAAGACAATAAAGATGAATAACATTTCAAGAATTCACTGTTTTAATGAACTTTCCTGCTAATACAGAAGATAAAAAAAAAACTCCAATGTATTTTTCCTGTCAAAATGTATAACGAAAGATGTGCAAAGTAGCAACAAGAAAATATAACAAAACTAAATCAGTTTTTCTTTAATCAAATAAATAAAAAAAAAAAATCTAAATTTAAATCTTAAATATGAACAGTGCAGTCTGTGATCTGTGCATTTGCTGCAACTATATTCTACAACCACAGGTCTTTTTTGAAACGGAGGAAAACTCTCCGTGCTCCTGTGAGAGGCTCGCTCTCCTCTGAGAGCAGATATTCCCCGCTGCAGAGACGATGCGCTCTGATGGAGCGGATGGGAAAGTGGCAAACGTTTGTGGAAAACTTGTTCTCCACGAACAGTTAAATACGAACGATTTTAATCTGAACGCTTCATTTCAACGGTAACCCTTTGTCCAGCTACCCTGTGTGTTCACGGAGAACTACCTCCTTAAACTGTTAGTGAGTTGAGCCAAACTTTCGCGGAGAACAGAAACCTGTTTGAAAACGCTCTCCTGTGTTCACCGAAACTGAACGCACCGGTAGCCTCGACATTAAGACAACAATGCAGTGTTTAGAACTGTAAACATTATCTGGAAAGTGACCAGGGTCGCTGTCAATAATAGTTACTTGCTCCTCTGTTCCAACTCCATTAACAATTCCAGAGAAAATGCATTTCGAAATAGAAAATGTTACAGCTCGGTTCACAGCATGAAGTAGGACGGCTTTTAGCAATAACATCAGTTAACTGGCTCGCTAGCACAACTATCGACGCGTCCCAAACCACATATTTCACACACTACACTAATAAGTGCACTTCTAATGGTATATGCGCTATTTTTACACATTATTTAGTGTGGTAGTATGCGGTTTGGGATTTGGCATATCTTACCAAGATATTTTCTTGATCCTCTGAGCCGACGAGTTTTCTCTTCAGATGCTACAGTACGGAGGATGTACTCCCGTGCCAGCTAACAAAACGCACAACTGATAACCTTTTTTTTTTAAGTTTAGCTCCACACTTTTGAGGATTTTGTTCTTGAGGCTACCATCGTGCTGTTGTTAACTCCCCAGTGAGTGGCAATCTCAAAACTCTCCTAGTGAGCGTGAGAAAGACACGTAATGATGTCACCAACTAATCGACTACTAAATTAGTTGCCAACTAATTTGGTTGTTGACTAAGTCGAATAATCGTTGCACCCCTAATGGTGAGTTGTAAATAGATGGACAGATAGAGTAGTAGAGGGATAGATGATGGTTGTAGAGGGATAGATGGATGGTGAGTTGTAAATAGATGCACAGATAGAGTAGTAGAGGGATAGACAGAGAGGGTTAGATAGAGAGTTGTAGAGGGATAGACAGATAGAGTTGTGGACATATACATGGACAGCTAAAGAGTTGTAGATAGGTATATAGATGGACAGTTGTAGATGGTTAGATAGTTATAGATAGTTGTAGAGGGAGGGATAGATGGATGGACAGTTAGTTGTAGAGTGATAGTGATAGATAAATAGATGGGTGGAGTTATAGGTGGACAGATGCAAAGGGAGAGTTGTAGAGGGATAGACAAATAGAGAGTTGTAGATAGACGAATGTAGTTGTAGAGGGATAGATGGATGGAGAGTTTTTGGACACTGCTGAACAGCCATGCAGCACCTTAGCAACAACAGCTGAGCAACACCTGGAATACCATAGCAGCCTCTTAGCAAAATCTTAGTAACCACCCTTTCTGTCTGTTTTTCTGTCTTAAATATATTACTGATCTTTAACTTTTTCTTTTTTTCACTCTTGTTCACACTAGTTTATGTTTCTTTGCAAGCACTGCAAGCACAAGAGCAAACGTTGTTGCATAGGTCTTGTAAATGGCACGATGGCTGACTCTTCTCTTCTCTACACTTTATACTTTTTAAGGTATTGGAGAAAAGCTAGTAAAATTTTCCCTTAGACTTGTAATGAGCCATTGTGACATCAGGTTTAAACTGGCTTGAACTGGTTCTTCTCTGTTTCTTTGCCAATTTTAAGTCTCCCTTTCTTTCTGTCCCTCACAGTATAACCGAATTGCTATCGGTCTTCAGAACCTCTTTCACTCTATTTATCTATGAATATAACTAGAGATTAAAAGTTTAAAATGTTCTTGTGGCATCAGCAAGCAAAGCTTTAAAGTTTCCTCTAATAAATTCTAGCTCACTGGTGTACTGTAGCTAAAAGCAGATTTTCCCTGTTCAGTAAAAGCTCTTGCCACCTGAAGGGTAATCCAGTCACTGGAACAAGTATAATAAAATGCATTATTTACACTGTGCGTTTTTCTAATGCATGATGACATGACCGGTAAGCACTTTATAGATATAAAGAAGCCAGTGTATTTGTATTTCTTGACTCAGAGCCAGAGATGACCAGTTAAAATTTTTATATTATACACAGTGATGGATATTGTATGGGGCACCAGTAATGAATCTTAAAGCAGAGTATACAGAGTCTGGAGATTTTAGAGTAGTTGTAGATGCATAATCTGTTTGTCACATCACCCTAATCCAGAGTAGACAATAGCGTTGCTTCAGCAGTACTTTGTTTCAGTTTGCATGTAAGCTTGTTAACATGGTATTTAAAAGTGCATTTGTCGTCTAGCCATATGGCAAGGTATTTGTACTCACTAACTCTTTCAATATCAGATCCTTTTGAGATTAAAATCAATATTAGATGCTCTGGAAAACAGCATAAATTTAGTTTTCCAAACATTTAAGACTAGTTTATGAATGTAAAAAGCCGATTGTAGGGCCTTAAACGAATGCAGTACTTTTTCCCAATGCAGTACCAATATAGTCAGCTGAGCAGTAGAGTATGGCATACAAATGGACTTTGCAATTGATAACAGAGGTGGAAGTGTCATTAATATAAATATTAAATAATACTGATCTGAGGATCCAACTTTGAGGGGTCCTCTTAGTTACTGATAGTAATAATTGTTGTTAGGTGTTATAATTGTTAGGTGTTAAGTCATAATTATGAGATGCTAAATCATTATTATGAAATATTAAGTCATCATTATAAAATGCTGTCAATTATGAGATATTAAAGCATAATTATGAGATTAAATGCTGCAGAGTTGTCTCTTGCAGTATTGTGAGAGATGGTACTGTACCACCTTTTTTCAGGTTTTTTTTTCTGCCAATATAGAATTTGTTTAAATAAACACTTCACTTTAAAGATAGCTATTTTTTTTAATTGAATCAGTTCACTGAGGCTGAACGTCAAAAGTAGTCAATCATGCTCACACTTCTCAAACACTCTACTGCTCCCCTGGACGAAATGCATAGCTAACAACTTGACATGCCACAACACGAGTGTGCACATTTCAGATTAGATTTGTTACAGCATTGCATCAGATTCATTCTTTTTTTCCTCTAGTATCCACTCCAGCATTTTCTGCTGAAATTAGCCTGATATCAGCCTGATACCAATACCTGGTATCAGATCTCTGTCTTAAGTCATTTTATGGCTTGTTTTGATTTTATTTTAGGTGTAAGTAGAGCAATGTAGAAACAAACATATTGAGTGATTGTTTTTTTTTTAACTGTAACATTTTGGTTTGCTTGTTTCAGGACTATTCGAGTATGGCTCAAGAGAGACAGTGGGCAGTACTGGCCCAGCATTTACCATACTGTGTCATGTGAGTACACACACACACTTTGCTAAACTGCCTGCACTTGGCATACAACATAAGCTCAAATTCAGAATCACAATGACATAGAACCTTCAGCAGAGCACCTCTGTAATTTCTGGATGCCTTAATTTTTTGCTGGACATCAGTATGTTATGCCTTTTACTGACTAAAGGTTCAGCTATAGGATAAGGTTGTTTTCGAAATAGCCTGCTTTATTCTGCTTGAGTCTTTTATGGACACAAAAATAAAATCAAAGGATTTTTTTTTAGTCCTGTTGCTGTCTCTGCCGGTCTTGAAGGTTAACTGACTACACAGATAATGAGGTTAAAACGGTAAATAAGTAAAGTTGGTCTCAACCAAACAATCCATCAGCTTTTCAGGCATTTTTAAAGTTTATTTGTGGCTTTGGAGATGAATAGAAAACAACACCTTCCACTCTCTCATGGTATCTTTCAGAATTCAGAAGGCACGTGTCTTGACCAAAGTATATACATATGTGCTGCTAGAGACCTGAGCTGAAGAGCAACTAGCAAAAGTTGATGAGCAGTGATTGGAGAGCTGAGGGAAATAGGCTGGGTCATGATAGATGGTTCTGATTGGCTTAGTCCTGGATTTTGATGTCAAACCCCTGTCCTATAGTATGACACGTGGCTTTTGTTGAATACACGACACTGTACTGTATACTGCAATAAAGAGTGTGTGTGTGTCTGTGCACAGCTCCATGTTCCTGTATGTCATATCACCATGAAAGCAGGCGGATCTTCATAGGACAGGACAATGGTGCAATTGTGGTAAGTTTTAGTGTTTTCACTACATTGAGGCAGTTCCCAAACTCTGGTACATGTACCCCTACGGTTACACCAGATGACACTGGGGATACTTGAAATAAATTCTGACGTTTATACGTCATTTAATCTTCATTTTATTCCATTAGCCGGCTGTGCAATTACACAGATACTTCCCTGATAAAGACGACACTAACAGCTTTGTAGCTCTGCACTCCACTCACCAACTGCTGAGCAAGAGATCCTCACTGACACTGAGCGGATCTCTGAATGCTGAGTTTAATCTGAAGCTGATGTCAGCATGTGATGTGTGAGTGGGATATTTATAAAATCCAGTACATGACAAATGCATGCTCTTTATTTGTTGTTAGGCTGTTTGTGTAAAAGGCAATGTTGGAAAAGGTGTTTCACTACTGTTCCTTTTTGCGTGTCCTGCATTGTGGATGAACTAACATTCATATTAAGAACAGTTCATTAATAAGGTTATCTGCACTGCTGTTTGTGTAAATGAATGAAGTATTGTGAACTAACTTGTTAAGGCCTGTATAATCTTTGTCAGTTGTGTTTGTGAGGTAGTTTCACTTTCACAGACGCAGTTCAGTTTACAGTTGTAGCTGCTGTGATTAGCGCTAAGATGTTAGCATTTTGGTTGCGTGATAGAGCTAGTTAAGCTAAACTAAAAAAAAAAACTAAATGCACACTAATATTTTATACTGAGCATTTGCTAGATATTCAACTTTTCTCTCTTAGATTTCTCATTAAATAAATGCAAAAATGACCAGAACTACTTTTTCTCACTCCTGCAAATATGAGCAGCAAACTACAACCAAACATATTTTAAAAGTATCCTTTAGTAAATTTTGCTGAACAAAAGCTCTGAACAGCTAAACACCAATGTGTTACTCGTTGAGGGAGTGTCTAAAAACTGCACAACGTGTACACAGTGAAGGTTGTAGAGGCTGTTGTGATTATTTAGGGTTGTTTTTGACTTACTAAATGAATGATGTTACTGTGCTGGATGTGATCTGTTACACATGGTGAATATTTTGTTTTTTAGTAGTCATTTTGCAGCCAGATACTGTCTTACACATGCATAATATGCCCTCATATAGACTGATGTGCATCTGTAAATAACAGTATTTATTCAGTGTTGTTCAGTATATCTGGTGCGAAGTGTCATCACATCGTAAACGTTTGATATTTTAAGGGGGACTGATTTATGAGGCTAAATGTCTTACACATGCATGTGTATGTATAAGGTACGAGAGGGGGTATGCAGGAGGTGGTTTATAGTCTGAGGGTGTACAGGACTGTAAAAAGTTAGGGAACCACTGCATTAAAGCACACCTTTAACACATTTAAAGTTCTTTGTGTCATTTCTAAACTTGCCACCCTTAAACTAATATGACATTCTCAGCTTGAACTGTTAACAGGTCCTTAATTTCTGCCTTACAAAATTCAGTCCCCTAACATTTTTCTTTCAGGAAAACTGAGAACTCCACTATAAAACAAAAGAATCAGGAAACATTGCACTTTGCTGGTCATGTTGGTCATCTTTGCGCAGTAGCAGGAAAATATACAAAATATACACACCCCAAAAATTTAGTTTCAAGTTGAGAAAACTAAACTGAGAACTCAACTGTAAAATTAGAAGTGATGCAGAAACACTTTGGCCCTTTTGAAGACATCCTTGTGTTTCGTGGTAATGTATCGCCTTATGTTCTCATGTGAGCATCATTTTTTAGCCCCTCTTTGTCAATGGATCACTATCATCAGTGGCATGGTAGTGCACATATAGTGAACATTGGTAGACATATGCAGGTTATCTTGCAGTATCTCCCTGGATTTTGCACCATCCATCTATCCTTCAATTTTAATAAGATAAGCAATAACAATAACATGATACTGACACCCCCGTACTTCACTGTTGGGATGGTGTTTGTTGAGGAATGGACAGTGTTAAGTTTGTGCCACACAACATTTAGAATTTTGGCCAATAATCTGTTTTTGTTTTATTTGACCACAAATTTACTCTAACAGACTTAAGACTGAAAGCTGTTATTGCAGCAAAAGGTGCTTGTACCAAGTACTAGTTTGAAGGGGTCCTTACATATATATATATATATATATATATGTGTGTGTGTGTGTGTGCGTTTGTAATGTTTTATTTGGCCGGTTAACATTAGTTAAATGTCCTTTAAAGGCAAACATAAACTGTGGTTTTAGAATTATTGTTCTTTCAATCAATCAATCAACCTTTATTTAATCTTGGAGAACATTGAGGGTAGCCCTCATTTACAATGTTGCTGAGTTAATACAGAGCAAGGGATTGATGATGTGTAAGAACATATAAAATAATAAAAGTAAATTTAATAAATGAAGACTCAGATCAGGTAAGTATAAAAAAGAGGAACATTAATAATACAAAACACAAAAATATAATAATAAAATAATAATAATAATAAAACAGTAATTAAAACAGCTAAAATGTAACGGTTAATAAAATCAAATCAAAATAAAACGAGGAGAATAAGATTAAAAAAACAAATTACATATAATAATGAAAATAAATATAAAATATATAATAATGGACAAACTAACAAATAAATAATAAAATAATGAAAATAAGATAGAAATGGTAAAAAATCAGGCACAACAGTTGCAGGCAGAGTGGAGGTGGTTAGAGAGTAGAAGTTTAAAATGACCAAGTGATGCCAGCGAGCTGAGCTTTAGTGTTTCCTGTAGTAAGTTCCAGCTCGCTGGTGCACTGTAACTAAAAGCAGATTTTCCCAGTTCAGTAAAAACCCTCGGTACCTGGCATGTGATCCAACCACTGGAGCGAGTCTGATAAATACCATTTATTTACAGATATCATTAAAGTAATATATTCTGGCATATGACCAGAGAGTGTTTTATAAATAAAAATAAACCAGTGTGCTTCCTGCCGTGCTGCTAGTGAGGGCCAACCAAATTTTTTTTTTATACAGTTTTTTTTTATGCAGTGATGAGTGTTATAACGGTCTCCAGTAATGAACCTCAGTGCAGAGTGATAGACTGAGTCCAGCGGTTTAAGGGAACTGGCAGATGCGTGTTTGTAAATTACATCACCGTAGTCCATGACAGATAGTAAGGTTGCCTCAATAATTCTTTTTCTAGCATACATGGGGAAACAGGATTTATTTCTATATAGATAACCGAGCTTCTGCCTAAATTTGCTAACCAATTTATTAATAAGGGGTTTAAAAGTGAGTAACATCCAGCCATATGCCAAGGTATTTATACTCTGTGACTCTCTCGATGTTGGATCCTGTCAGGGTAGTGATATTTACACAATTAAAATCAGTATTAGTAGATCTGGAAAACAGCATGAACTTAGTTTTCTTAGCATTTAAAACCAGTTTGTGTTTATGCAAAGCAACCTGTAGAGCATTAAATGAGCATTGTAGTTTTCTTATTGCAGCATAAACAGAGTCACCTGAACAGTATAAAACCATGTCATCTGCATACAGGTGTACTTTGCAGTCTGAGGCAGAGGCAGCAAGTTCATTAATATATATATATATATATATATATATATATATATATATATATATATATATATATATATATAATAAAACTGGGCCCAAAATTGAACCTTGTGGTACTCCTTTGGATATACTCAAAAAATCTGATTTGTAATTACTCAGTGCTACGCATTGTTGTCTGTCTGAAAGGTAATTTTGGGTCCATTTTAGTGCATTTGTATCACAGCCAATCTTTTGTAAGTTCCTTAAAAGAAGAGTGTGATCAACTGTATCAAACGCTTTTGATAAATCAATAAAAATGGCAGCACAATGCTTCTTCCTGTCTATGGCCATATAGAAATAATTTAAAACCAGTGTGGTAGCAGAGATGGTGCTGTGTCTTTCAGATTGATAATTAAACAGGACAGAATTTTTGTGTAGAAATGATATAAGTTGACTATTTATTTATTTTAGCTAAACAGGACAATTTTGAGATTGGTCTGTAGTTATTTACATCTGCTGTCTCACCTCCTTTATGCAGTGGAGTTACGTGAGCTATTTTCCAGATCCAGGGAATTCTGCATAATAAAACAGAGAGATTAAAAATATATGTTATGTATTATAAAATAACTGGGGCTGCTAGATGCAGGAAGTAAGGGTCCAGCCCATCTTCACCAGTAGTTTTTTGTGGATTAATAGTAGTAAGAAATTTAGCTACTATGATTGGAGAGAAGGGCTGGAGTATGAAGAGACCATGGCCCTGTGTAGCAGTAGAGTTGTTGTCAGTTTTATCTAACTGCAGATTCAAGTCAGTATTTTCAAAAATGTGCCCAGCTGCAGCAAAACGTATGTTAAAAGCTCTACAGATTTCCTTCTGATCAGATATCAGCTGATCATCATCTATAACGCTGGTTGGAAGGGTAGAGGAATTGTTTTATGGGATTTTACAGTTCTCCAAAAGTTTTGAGTGTTTGTAGACCTGGTAATCAGGTCGAGATAATAATCTGATTTGGCTTTTCCAACTGCAGAGGTACATCTGTTTCTCAGTTGTCTGAACGTAAGCCAGTGGTCTGTCTCTCCCGTGCGTCTAGCAGTGGACCAAGCTTTATTTCTGGCTTTAAACAATGAGGAAACTTCACTAATGAACCAGGGACTTGATGTGTCTCTTATTCTTTGCGTTTTGTGGGGGGCATGTTTGTTCACCACCGTTAGAAATGATTTGCTAAAATGGTTTAGTGCCAAGTCAACATCTGGAATTTTTAGTGTAAGGTGGATTTCACTCATTGCTAAGTCAGACAGAAAAGCATTAAAATTCATTAAAATGTTTAAAATTTCTTCTAACCACCATCTGAGAGCCTGTTTTGTTCTTGTAACTGTTTCTAATGCATCCAATGGGGCAGTGGTCACTAATACCATGGTCAAAGACTGCTGAGGCAGTAATTCTGTCCATTTTGTTGGACAGAATTAAGTCTAGCAAGGTAGATTTGGTGGGATCCTTCAGAGTTGGGCGTGTTAATTCCGTGACTAATTGTGTGAGGGTAAGATTTCCACATATTTCCAGAAAAGGTTAAAATTGTCAAGCAGAAGCAGGTTTTTTGGAGCCAGGTGTGAAGGTTTAAAATGCGGCTAAAACGTCCTGAACCTCTTCCCAGTGACGGAATTGGTCCAGAGATAAAAACAGATTTACCTCAGTCTTGTACAGAAGACAGCTGGCTTGTGAAGTCCTTCTTCACTGAGTCGTATTTCTTTAGAAGACTGAGGAGCTACTGTGTAATGTCAGAGACTTTTGCACCAGAGATAGAGTGAACTACGGCTGTGTGGTGCTTAACGTTTCTGATGATTGAGTCACCTACTATGAGCGTGGATGGAGAACTGTAGCGAGTCAGTTGAGGCCGAAGCGGGGATGGACGATGGGTTCGTTCCTCGGTAACCAGCGGTGATGGGGAAACGAGGGGACAGCACAGCAGAATTCCGGTGCAGGGAACGGCGGTCCGGCTGTCCGTGTGGAAGCTGTGAGGGAGCTTGGCAGGGTGGCCGTGTGGAGGTGGACATGGCCTGGGGAGGTAGGCAGCGGTTTGGCTGCCCGGCCGCGTCCAGCTGAGAGGTGAAGTGGCGGGCCCGCTGCACAGTGGGGTTTCCAGATGGAGCAGGAGTGAAGTTTATTGCTGGAGAGCTCACTCGGATGTTCTGTACTGACGATTGTTTGTCAGCAAAAGTGACGTCTTCCAGCTCATCCAACGCAGAGAATCTGTTGCTCAGGTGAACCTTTTGTGGAATCGAGTGGCGGGCGGAGCGCCTACCACCACGCATACCCCCACCTGCAACGGAGCATGGCTCAGTCTGGCGCGGCGTGGAGCAGCACGCCTCCCATGGCCTTGGGTTTAGCTCCTAGCCGAGGCCAGTGATCCTCGTCCTAGACAGCCGTAGCAGCCGCTCGAGGAAGACTGCCATCTAGCCCGGTGCTGATTGCCTGCATTGTAGCCAGCAAGTAGTCAAGGAGATCCTCATCGTCTTTGATCTGGCAGAGCACAGAGATTCTTCCTTCGAGTTCACTAATCTTCTGGCTCAGCCGCGCACACCCATCACATCCAGCTGGAGAGCTGAGGGGAGGCATGGCACAAAAAACAACTCGGTAGATTTAAATTAAATAAAACAAGAAGTTTAGGGTAGTCAGTGCAGAGGCTCTGTTGGATTAAAAAAAAAAAAAAAATTGGCAGTTAAAGCAAGGCTTAAAAAGGTAAAAAACAAAAGCTGTGTTTCCCAGTTGGGCTAAAAAAAAAAAAGCAAGGCTAAAAACAAACCAGCTTAGCAGCGGCTCTGCTCTAACGCTCTGCGACAAAAGAGACCCTTTGGTTACTCGCACTGTATGAAAACGCTTGGTCTAAATGACATGCTACGTGAAATGCAACGATTACAGACAGCTCTATCTACGGATCATTTGAAGTAAAGCTGTATCAACCAAAACAACATGCTGCGCACCGTGTACTGTGTTGTGTTTATGTGTGTCCTTAAAAACAGGGTAAAATCACACAGTGTAGGTCTTATGGGAATTTGCCAAGGCAGAATATTTAAAGTGACTGACACCTTTGTGTTTGAGTCACTTTTCTGTGTGAGCACATCCTCCTTCACTGCCAGCTTCAGTGGTTTGCTTGTTAGTACAGAAGTGAAATAAAAACGAAAATGGCCAGAAATTTTGTATAAATTGTTTATTAAACGTAAAACAAAAAAAGTTATGATTTTACAAGCAATTTACTGCTTTCTGGATGCTTCTCTGCATAGACACACATTTCAAATCTGTTTGAATAGACTGTACAGTATAGGGTGTCAAACTCAATGAGTAAAAGGGGCATATTAAAAAATTTTATCAAATATGTGGGCCAGAGAAAATGTTCATATTTTAATTAGTGTTTTGCTGTATTCAAAATATGCAAAAACTTCAATGGCAAAATACAGACACTTGTAGTAGACCTTGAAATATGACATGGACACAATATTCAAAGTTTAAATGTTCCCATGGGCTTGGTCTTTTAAACCTCTATCTATTTGCTTGAACTAGACACCTGACATCCTTTCTTCCATTATGGCTTGGGCTCAATTTCCGTACTGCTAAGCCAGTGTTAAGTGTTTATGTTGGTTGAACTGCAGCTGAAATGCATTTTTTTGTGATATGACTGGCATGGAATTGCACAGAATTGTGTAACTGCTGTCCCATAGACAGTTGCATGGGTAGGGGAGTTGGAGCACATTACATTTCAGTGCATGCTGGGGACTGTAGACAATATACACTGATCAGGCATAACAATATGACCACCTCCTTGTTTCTATGCTCATTGTCCATTTTATCAGCTCCACTTACTGTATAGGTGCACTTTGTAGTTCTACAATTACAGGCTGTATTCTGTCTGTTTCTCTGCATACTTTGTTAGCCCCCTTTTACCCTGTTCTTCAGTGGTCAGGACCCCCATGGACTCTCACAGAGCAGGTTCTATTTGGTTGGTGGATCATTCTCAGCACTCCAGTAACACTGAAGTGGTGGTGGTGTGTTAGTGTGTGTTGTGCTGGTACGAGTGGATCAGACACTGCTGGAGTTTTTGAACACTGTGTCCACTCTCTGTCCGCTCTACTAGACACTCCTACCTTGTCAGTCCACCTTGTAGATGTAAAGTCAGAGACGATCGCTCATCGGCTCCTGCACAATTTGTGTTGGTCATCCTGTAGTTCTTCATCAGTGGTCACAGAACGCTGTTGGCTGGATATTTTTGGTTGGTGGACTATTCTCAGTCCAGCAGTGACACTGAGGTGTTTAAAATCTCTGGTAGCACTGCTGTGTCTGATCCACTCGATCAGTGCAACACACACTAACACACCACCATCACACCACCATCACATCTGTGTTACTGCAGTGCTGAGAATGATCCACCACCCAAATAGTTCCTGCTCTGTGAGGGTCCATGGGGGTCCTGACCACTGAAGAACAGGGTAAAAGGGGGCTAACATAGTATGCAGAGAAGCATATGGACTACAGTCTGTAATTGACTACAAAGTGCACCTATGTAGGTAAGTGGAGCTGATAAAATGGACAGTGAGCGTAGAAACAAGAAGGTGGTCAAAATGTTATGCCTGATCGGTGTATACAACACTAAAGATAAAAAATATATAATCTTTATCCTTCACATAAAAACTCTATTCACAAAAATAAACAATATAAACAGCATGGATGTTAGCCTGAGTAACATCCCCTGGTCTCCCACCACTTGCTTTGGGTCTAGAGGTCTTCCCAGGACAGAGCTGGCCCTCTTAATGAGTCTGTCACCACCACTGTGTCAAAAAAGGTCCTTAGGAGTCCCCCCTGCACTTGCAAATGGTCTCCTGAGCAAGTAGAATCTGCTTTGGCCTTTCCTGTAAAGTACTAATATTATATACCCAGTCCAGTGTATTGTTGGGGTGAAAACCCAGGTACTTATAAAAGTCCACTCTCTCTCAACGTCCGTTCCCTGGATGTTCACTGGTGGAGAGGGTGTCTGCGCCTGTGGAAATCCACCACCATCTCTTTGGTCTTCCCTGCATTGATCAGGAGGTGGTTCTGCAGACACCAGTCCACAAAATCCTGGGTCAGTTTTCTGTACTCACTGATGTCCTTATCTGTAATAAGGCCGATGATCAATGAGTCATCAGAGAACTACTGTAGATGACAGTTCAGTGTGTAAGAAGTCTGCAGTGTACAGGATGAAGGGAAACAGTGTCAGGACTGTTCCCTTTGGGACCCCTGTGCTAGTTACCACCATGTCAGACAAACAGTCTCGCACCCTCACATACTGTGGTCGGTTGGTGAGGTGGTCCAGAGTCCAGTTTGATAGGTGGTGATCCACCCCAGTGTTCTCCATTTTGTTCCTCAGGAGGCTCTATGGTATCAAAGGCACGGGGGAAAAAAAACAAAAGAGATTATTCTCACAGTGCTCCCGGGCTTCTCCAAGTGGGAAAGAGCTCTGTATAGTAGGTAGAAGACCGTGTCATCCACTCCAATGCCAGGTTGAACTGGTGAACTGAAGTGGGTCCATAGATGAGCTCACCAGAGGCTGAAGATGGGCAAGGACATCTTCAGGTGCGACGTCACTGGCACTGATTCCATCCGGACCCGCAGCCTTCCTTGCTTTGATCTTCCTGAGCTTTTTTTCTCACCTTGGCTGTTGTAAGGCACAGACTGGAGCAGGGTGGGTGGGTGCTGGAGTGTATGGGTAGCGGGGTTGGGCTGACGGCAGGGGGACCAGTGGGATGTGGCTGTGAGGTGAGAGTTGTGGAGAGGGGCAGTACACAGGGCAGTGATCAAATCTGTTAAAAAATAGATTGAGATCATTCACCCACTTTTGGTCCTCTACAGCCTGGGAGTGGGTTTTCTTGTGGCCGAAGATTGTTTTATGGCTTTTCTAGACCCCGCTGATGTTGTTTTTCTACAGCTATTCCTCCATCTTCTTCCTGTAGCTGGCTTTTCCCTCCTGGATTTTTCCTCTCAGTTCCCTCTGCACAGCTCTCAGTTCCTACTTGTCTACTGATCTATAAGGCCCTCTTTTTCTTCTTCTTTATATTAGCATTGATCAAAGGTTTGTTGTTGGAGAAAAAATCAACAGTCTTGGTGGGTACAGTGTTCTCCACACAGAACTTTAATATCGTTTGTTATACTGTGTGTAAGACTGTTAATGTCCTTCCCATAAAGATCACACAGTTCTTCCCACACTGTTGTCAAAACAGTCTTCTAAAACCTCTTCAGTTTCCTCAGTCCAGTTCTTCTCTGTGAGGATGACAGCTGGCTCCCTGTGTACAAGATGAACCAGGTTGTGATCTGATCTTCCAGGGGAGGGAGAGGTGATGAGTTATATGCCTCCTAGGTGTTGGCATAAAACAGATCCAGTATTTTATTGTCTTTGCTGTGGCAGGTTACATACTGGGTGAAGTTTGTCAGAGTGGAGGATGGAGAAACATGGTTAAAGTCCCCAGAGATGAGGCCCTGTGAATGCGTGCCAGACATCAAAGGCAGCGTCAGCGTTAGCGGAGGGGGGGAACTTGCGCAGCTATCGTGATAACGTGCAGAAACCTCACTCTCACTAAACAAATGTGATGTTTTGGGGAAGGGCTCGAGCTGCACACATGAGTCATGTTTGTCTGGCTAGAGTGAGCGAAATTGTATGACTGAGTGCATTGTGCTTTTTTTCTAGCCGTGTTGTTAAAAATATTCCTCTTGCTTTGGAAGCAAAGGTAGCTCTTCTTCATTCCCTCCCGCATCTCTTGCAAACACCAAAAAGCTTGTTTGATTGCTTGATTGGATTTAGTATACACATGGCCTACATTTCAAGCAATCCATGGCAGGATACTGGGCCAGACTACAGAATTTTTTTTAATATGTCTCATATATGCACATACACAACAAAAAAGCACTTTTATCGGCGATGAAGCAAGTTCAAATGCCAGATCTAATAATTGGGAAAATGAAATGTATCAAAAAACATATAAACGTGTGTGTGTGTGTGTGTGTGTGTGTGTGTGTGTGTGTGTGTGTGTGTATGCATGCACCCACCCACACATTCACACACACTCACTCTAGTGTTTAAAAGTATGGAATTACTGTTTTCAATAAAATAAAAATATTGCAGATAAATGTGTGAAATGACTATTATGACCACAACTTCACATATTTCAACTAGTTGCTAAAAATATGTTGGATGTGTCTTGAATGTGATCCAAAATGCCTCGGATTTGAAATTGCGTGATCAAATCTCAGGGACATAACATTTGCGAAATTACTAAATAATTACAGTATATTATTTATAGTTTAATAGCTTTTTTGAAAAAACATCTTGAAATACATTCTGGTGTCTACCTTATAGTATTTCAGTCTACACTCTAAGTTAAAATTTGATACAGTAACAGTAGTCATTAATGAGATGTGATTCCAAACTTTTGAACACTTTTGTTTGTGTATCTGTAAATGCCCCCTTTAAGAACAATAGCCCTTTTGCATCAAAGTTGTGTAGAAACGAACACAGACTTGACCATCCTGAATGATTAATAAACCACTCCTGGTCTGATTCAGAAACAGTCATTCAACAGTGAAACAACCAGTGATAAACTATTGTTACTAACAACAGTCAGTAAATGCTCTGTAGCCAAAAGTTTTTGAACACTGTTCTTATATAATGATTGTACATCTCAGTCAGAAAACACGCTGTAGCCATAAGTTTTTGGACACTGCTCTTATATCATGATCATACACCACAGTCAGAAAACACTCTGTAGCCAAAGGTCATTGGGTACTGCTCTTATGGTCATAAACCACTCACCACAGTCTGTATGCATTCTGGCCAGAAGTATTTGGACACAGCTCATAATCATAATAAATCATAATCATACAACAGTCACTATACACTCAGTCAGAAAACACTCTGTAGCCAAAGGTTTTTGAACTGCTCTTATATCATGATCATAGAGCACAGTCAGTGCACACTATGTGGCCAAATGTTTTTGGACACTGCTCAACAGTCAAAAAATCCAGCGAAGAAGATAAGATAAGATAAGATAAGATAATCCTTTATTAATCCCACAACGGGGAAATTTGCGGTGTTACAGCAGCACAGAAGACAGAGCAGCAGGAAATATACAAACAATATATAAAATAGAATAAACAATAAAAATATAAAGATATATGTATATGTACAAAAATTACAAGAAAAATATACAAAGTATTAAATTTAAATTTAGAAATGTAGAAATGTATGTATTGTAGTGAGTATTGCACAGTGAATAAAATAGCAAGTAAATAAACAGTAATAAATGGAGAAATATTGCACTTGACATAATTGCACATAATGGTGGTAAACATATTGACAGTGATCCGCAGTGAATATACTACGCATGGTGGATTGTGATATTGCACACAGTAAAGTGCTGTGGCAGTGATGTTGAGAGTTCTTGCACATGGAAAGTAATTGTAAACTACTGTCTACTGAGTGCCGTGACTGTTATAGAGTCTGACAGCGGCTGGGAGGAAGGACTTGCGGTATCTCTCCTTCACGCACCGCGGGTGCCGCAGCCGGGCGCTGAAGGAGCTGCTCAGTGCTGTCAGAGAGCGGTGCATGGGGTGGGACAGGTTCTTCAGCATGTTTGTTAGTTTAGTCCTCATTCTCCTGTCCCCCACCACCTCCACTGGGTCAAGAGGACATCCCAGGACAGAGCTGGACTTCCTGATGATCTTATTCTGTCTCTTCCTGTCAGCAATGGAGATGCTGCTACCCCAGCACACCACTCCATAAAAAATGGCTGATGCCACCACAGCGTCGAAGAAGGTCCTGAGAAGTGCCCCCTGCACGCCAAAGGACCTGAGTCTCCTCAGGAGATGTAGCCTGCTCTGGCCTTTCCTGTAGAGGGCAGCTGTGTTGTCAGTCCAGTTCAGCTTGTTGTTGAGGTGAACACCCAGGTACTTATAGGACTTCACAATCTCAATGTCCATTCCCTGGATGTTCACAGGCACTGGAGGTGAATGTTTGGACTTGCGGAAGTCCACCACCAGCTCCTTGGTTTTTCCTGCGTTGATCTGCAGGCAGTTCCTCTGGCTCCATTCCACAAAGTCCTGCGTCAGTTCTCTGTACTCCCTGTCATCTCCGTCTGTGATGAGGCCGACGATAGCAGAGTCGTCAGAGAACTTTTGTAGGTGACAACTGGCAGAGCTGTACTTGAAGTCCGCAGTGTAGAGGGTGAAGAGAAAGGGAGCGAGGACAGTTCCCTGTGGAGCCCCCGTGCTGCAGGCCACCGTGTCCGACTGACAGCCCTGAGTCCTCACATATTGCGGTCGGTTAGTGAGGTAGTCCAGGATCCAGGTGGTGAGGTGATGGTCCAGGCCCGTGCACTCCAGCTTGTCCTTCAGCAGTGTGGGTTTGATGGTATTGAAAGCACTGGAGAAATCAAAAAACATGATTCTCACAGTGCTCCCAGCATTCTCCAGGTGAGAGAGAGAGCTGTGTAGGAGGTGGATGATGGCATCCTCCACTCCAATGCCAGGTTGGTAGGCAAACTGCAGTGGGTCCATTGAAGAGCTCACCAGGGGGCGCAGGTGGACAAGAAGCAGTCTCTCCAGGGTCTTCATCAGGTGAGATGTCAGCGCCACCAGCCTATAGCTGTTGAGGTCTTTGGGGTGTGGGGTCTTTGGCACTGGCACCACGCAGGATGTTTTCCACAGCTGTGGGACTTTCCCTAACCTCAAGCTGAGGTTAAAGATGTACCCGACCACGTCACACAGCTCGTTCGCACAGGTCTTGAGAAGCCTTGAGCTGATGGCATCTGGACCTGCAGCCTTCCTGATCTTCATCCTCCTGAGCTCACTTCTCACCTGGGATGATGTGAATGTGAGGCTGGAGTAAGGGAGAACAGTGCTGGGATGTATGCCAGCAGGAGAGCCTGGGACTTTTGAGCTGGTAGAATCCTACATCGGACAAGAATGGGACATTTCTCTCCCAAAACTCCAGCAATTGGTCTCACTTCCCAGATGTTTACATACTATTGTTAAAAGAAGAGTGGATTTTACACAGTGGTAGACATGGCGCTGTCCCAACTTCTTTGCAAATCGTTGGATTCTGTTTTTATTTACATTTGTTTATATATTACACTCCGCCCAATGACCGCTGGGATAGGCTTCAGTTCCTCCCACGACCCAGAAGGATAAGCGGCACAGCATCCCAACTTTTTTGGGATTGTGGTTGTAGAAACTTTCAAACTTTGTCGTGTAGGTCTAAATGTAGGTCATCTGTAAATGGCATGGTGGTGATTCACATAGACTTAGAGTGACATCATAATCAGGTTTAAACTGGCTTTAACTGGTTCTTCAGTGTCACTTTTGCCTGTTTTAATTGTCCCTTTCTCTTTGTCCTTCTCAGTATCTATCCTTCCACAACTCTATCTGTCTATCTGTTTGTCTGTCAGTGTCTATCTCTGTTGATCTATCTATTCTTACACAACTATTTGTCTATCTTTCTATCTATCTACTGTTCTTAAAATAAAGCAATGCTCTTGTAGGAATGGTTTCCATTAACTAAATGGTAAGCAGTTTCTTCAAAGATTTTTGAGGAGCATTTTAATATGTGTTGTTTATGATCACTTTGGTCAATTTTCTTAAGGGGTGTGTGTCATTTAGGAGTTGACTGTTTTCTCAGTATGCAAAAGGAACACTGCCCTGTGTCTGGGTGCACGTTTTACCCCAAAGGTTTAACTTTCACTTCAAAAAAATATATTTTCTTTCTCTCAAAACCTACTTTACTGCTCTCTCAACAAAGCCCACCGTAACCATATGTTTTAACAGTGTTTCTTTTATAACTTTGGATAAATACAAGAGTTGCTGTTTTCTAATGTCAAAAGATTAGATCAGCTGACCCCAATTTTTCTGGGTCAGTAAATCCCATGAATGCAGTAGTTCATTTGAATATTGTAGACTAAATTAGATCAGAGACATTCAGTAAATTTATTGAGATTAGATGGCTCAGTAATTTTACCAAGAGAGAAAATGGGGGGAGAAAAAGAAGAGAAACTGCAAATCAAGCAAAGAAGTTTTCTTCTTTGGCACCTTTTTAGTAAATAACTCTTGGACAGCTAACTTTCTAAGGCTTGGGAGTGGGATCCTTAAGCCTGGCCATGACATAGACATGCATGGTTAACTTGTGGCCTCAACTTAGTAAGGTGTTGGAACTTGTTGCCATGCCTTCCTAAGTTGTGACTGCGCATTAGGATCCTGTTCCTTCACCTTGGTAAGTGACCATGCATTATTCTTATTAAGAAGGGATGACATCAGCGGGGCTCCGTACTCTCTATTATTTAAACTCTATAATTTAAAAGCCCAATCTGCCAGATTGTATTGCCAAAACAGACCTAAGCTATACTCCTTGCTGCTTAATCAGGTTGTGCTTAACATGCTTATTCCTGTTTAATAGACAAAGATTGGTGCTGTGTCTTTCAAATTGGACTCTACATTTTGAAATTGTAAAACAACTCTACATTTTGAAAATGTCAAACAATTCTGAGATGTACATTGAATTACCAGTTTATTAAGGGCTCCTTCCTTCTAACTGTAATCAATGGCCATTTTATCAGAAGCACCTTTAAGTTTACTATTACTGACTGTACCCCATCAGTTACTATGTGCAGTAGACATTCTCTTGTTGTCTAGTTAATATTACTCTAAATAACCCCACTCTTCACTTCTTTCTTGAAGCTTCTTCCAATGCTGTGTAAAATTTGGTGTGCTGTAGTCACATGATTTACTAGACAAAGTGCAAATAGCCAGCCTGTGAGTTTAATGCTATCATCACTTAGTGAAAATAGACACTGCCTTACTGGGTGTAGTTGTTAAGGCTTCTGTGTAATTTAATGTTGTGTTTTTTTCCTGAAGCTGAAAAATAAATACCTTGTACTTAATGGCTGTTTTGACTGGAAATTGTATAAAACATGGGCCATCTTTGACTTTTGCACAGTACTGTATGTATTTTTTAATTCTGACTTTCATTTTCTATGCTATGCAGGAATTCATAATTTCTGAAGATTTCAACAAGATGAACCATGTGAAAACCTACCCAGGTAAAGAGAGAAAATATAAAAATTGTTCAGTGTTAACATCTATCCACAGTTATAACCCTTAACGGAGAGCCCTTATCCCTCCAAGAGGGGAAACCTACACATTTAAGGTATATGCTGAAATGGCTGTTCTGAAAACGTTCCACCTCTCACAACACATTTGTTTTTGTTTTATAAAATAATTTTACTTCTGCAATCAAACAAATAAATTCATCTTTAACTTGTCTGACACAGACTTTCACTCAGGGTCAAGCCTTAATGTCAAGCCTTGTAGCAACACACAAGCCTTCATTGCAAAGATTGGTTACTCTGAACAGCTCATCAGGCAGAGAAGGTGAAAAAAAAAGGGTTTTGCTGCTATTACTGGGGCACTGACTCCTGTTAGCTGCTGTTTCCACACTACTGAAAGATGATGGCAAGTGCATGTTCAGTAAAAAATAATAACAGTAATAATAATTTCATAAAAGGAGACACACTGAAAATCAGTGGTATATTTTGTAATGCGCTCAACATGGAGGCTGTGTTATAGAAAGTCCTGCCATTCAATAAAAAGAAAATAGCCTCCTTGTAAAATGAAGATCTTATATGGCCAAGATTGCCACAAAGTGGATAGACTTTGCTATAAATTAGGCGAACTATAATTTGGATTTGTACCACTTTGACACTTGAACAGTGAGGTTAAAATTCTTCTGTAACAGGCTGTTGGCTCATTTTGGTGACCCAGACTGGGGACTCCATCTCTGTGCCTCCTTGTAGGCCTGCAGGTCACCAGATTTGAACATAGAGTTTCATGTTCTGAGCAGGGTTTTCACCCTACCAAACTACCATTTTTGTTAGGGAACACTTTGACAGTTTTTATTTTAGACACACTCTCAGCACAAACGTTTATATATGAAAACAGCTGATGTGTGCGTCTCTCACCAACACCCGGTTGTGTGTGTCTCGACCAGGTGTTGGTGAGAAAAAGTTGAGCTCTCCACTCATGGGGGAGGACTGAATCTGTGGAGGGGTAAGGTCCAAGTTGGGAATAGGATTTTACAATTAATATACAATTAATATACATCATATACAGCTTTTACATCAACCAAGGTTGGTGTACAGATGTCACAGTGTTAACGAAAACATGCAGCCCTAACCTGGAAACACTTTTTATAAACTGCAAACCATTTTATTGTCCAAGGGAGTTTTCATCTATCGTACTCAGAGGAATCTACACTGCTCAAAAAAATAAAGGAAACACTCAAATAACACATCCTAGATCTGAATGAATGAAATATTCTCATTGAATACTTTGTTCTGTACAAAGTTGAATGTGCTGACAACAAAATCACACAAAAATCATCAATGGAAATCAAATTTATTAACCAATGGAGGCCTGGATTTGGAGTCACACACAAAATTAAAGTGGAAAAACACACTACAGGCTGATCCAACTTTGATGTAATGTCCTTAAAACAAGTCAAAATGAGGCTCAGTATTGTGTGTGTGGCCTCCACGTGCCTGTATGACCTCCCTACAACGCCTGGGCATGCTCCTGATGAGGTGGCGGATGGTCTCCTGAGGGATCTCCTCCCAGACCTGGACTAAAGCATCCGCCAACTGCTGGACAGTCTGTGGTGCAACGTGACGTTGGTGGATGGAGCGAGACATGATGTCCCAGATGTGCTCAATCGGATTCAGGTCTGGGGAACGGGCGGGCCAGTCCATAGCTTCAATGTCTTCATCTTGCAGGAACTGCTGACACACTCCAGCCACATGAGGTCTAGCATTGTCCTGCATTAGAAGGAACCCAGGGCCAACCGCACCAGCATATGGTCTCACAAGGGGTCTGAGGATCTCATCTCGGTACCTAATGGCAGTCAGGCTACCTCTGGCGAGCACATGGAGGGCTGTGCGGCCCTCCAAAGAAATGCCACCCACACCATTACTGACCGACTGCCAAACCGGTCATGCTGAAGGATGTTGCAGGCAGCAGATCGCTCTCCACGGCGTCTCCAGACTCTGTCACGTCTGTCACATGTGCTCAGTGTGAACCTGCTTTCATCTGTGAAGAGCACAGGGCGCCAGTGGCGAATTTGCCAATCCTGGTGTTCTCTGGCAAATGCCAAGCGTCCTGCACGGTGTTGGGCTGTGAGCACAACCCCCATCTGTGGACGTCGGGCCCTCATACCATCCTCATGGAGTCGGTTTCTAACCGTTTGTGCAGACACATGCACATTTGTGGCCTGCTGGAGATCATTTTGCAGGGCTCTGGCAGTGCTCCTCCTGTTCCTCCTTGCACAAAGGCGGAGGTAGCGGTCCTGCTGCTGGGTTGTTGCCCCCCTACGGCGTCTCCTGGTGTACTGGCCTGTCTCCTGGTAGCGCCTCCAGGCTCTGGACACTACGCTGACAGACACAGCAAACCTTCTTGCCACAGCTCGCATTAATGTGCCATCCTGGATGAGCTGCACTACCTGAGCCACTTGTGTGGGTTGTAGAGTCCGTCTCATGCTACCACGAGTGTGAAAGCACCACCAACATTCAAAAGTGACCAAAACATCAGCCAGAAAGCATAGGTACTGAGAAGTGGTCTGTGGTCCCCACCTGCAGAACCACTCCTTTATTGAGTGTGTCTTGCTAATCGCCAATGATTTCCACCTGTTGTCTATTCCATTTGCACAACAGCATGTGAAATTGATTGTCAATCAGTGTTGCTTTCTAAGTGGACAGTTTAATTTCACAGAAGTTTGATTTACTTGGAGTTATATTGTGTTGTTTAAGTGTTCCCTTTATTTTTTTGAGCAGTGTATATTCCACCCCAGGCGTGCGTGCAGGAGGCACTGCACGCTCTCGCAGATCAGATCACCAGCGTGGAGCTCAAACACAGACTGTTTTTATCATTTTAGGGGACTTCAACAGAGCGCAACTCACCAGCGAACTGCCTAAATACAGACAGAATGTTACCTGCCCCACCAGGGAGAGTAATATTTTAGATCACTGCTACACTGTGTTAAAGGGGACCTATCGCTCTGTTCCCCGTCCTGCTCTGGGCCTCTCCGATCACTCGCTAATCCACCTCCTTCCAACCTCAAGTGTGCCAAACCTGTAGTCAGCTCTGTGAAAAAGTGGACCACCGAGGCTAAAGAAAGAAAGGTTTCAGGACTGCATGGAATTAACAGATTGGAGTGTGTTTGAGGACGCTACAGGCAGCCTGGATGAATATATGGATACTGTGACATCCTACATCAGTTTTTGTGAAGACACCTGTGTTCCCACCAGGACTCGCATTAAATATAACAATGACAAGCCCTGGTTTAATGCCAGACTGAAAGAGTTGTGCCGGTCTAAAGAAGCAGCGTATAGCAGGCTCTGTACAGCCAGGCAAGGAACACACTCAACAAAGAAATCAGAGCTGCAAAAAAGAGCTACTCAAACAAGCTGAGTAGTATGATGTCCACAAATGAGCCATCAACTGTCTGGAAGTTCCTGCAGAACATCACCAGCTACAAAAGAACACTGCCCCAGACAATGGGTGACACCCGTTCAGCACAGATCCACACCCTCCTGTCATTCAGCCACCTATTCAGCCTGCCCTGAAGATCTGCGAGAAGGATGTGCATCGACTCTTCAGGAGACAAAAAGTGAGGAAAGCACCAGGACCAGATGGTGTATGACCCTCCTGTCTGAGGGCCTGCGCCGACCAGCTCGCGCCAGTCTTAACAGCGCTCTTTAATAAATCACTGTGCTGAGCTGTGTGTCGTACCTTCCTGCTTCAAACGCTCCACCATTATACCAGTTCCAAAAAAAACAACCATCACAGGATTGAATGATTAATTACAGAACTGTTGCTTTGACCTGTAGTCATTAAATCTTTTGAGAAACTGGTGCTCTCCCATCTGAAGAACATCACAGATCCTCTGCTAGACCCCCTGAAGTTTGCATACCTGGCAAACAGGTCAGTGGACGACGCAGTGAACATGGGACTCCTTTTTATTCTCCAACATCTTGCTGTATATATGGGACGTGGCAACAAAAAACTGTAAAGTTTAAAAAAAAAAAGCTTAAAAAAAATGGCAACAGGTCAGTAACATCACTGGATAGAAAAAGAGCATCCCGGAAAGGCTGTGTCTTTCAGAAGTTAAGATTGGGGGGGCGGGGGTGGAGGGTTTACCACTGTCTGTGTACACAGTTCATTGCTGCATCCTTAAATGCAAGTTACAACTCTACTATAAACATATATAAACAAGATGCAGAAATGCCGCCACCTTTTCTGGGCCTCTGCTTATTTGATGTGGAAAAGTGTTCTGTGGTCTGCCGAATCAGAATTTAAAATCATGGACACTGCATCCTCTGGGCTAAAAACCATCCGGCTTGTTATCAGCACACAGTTCAAAAGCCAGCATCCGTGATGGTATGGGAGTGCATCAGTGACCATTGCATGGTTGACTTGTACTTCTGTGAAGGCACCATTGATGCTGAATGACATATACAGGTTTTCAGATGACGTCTTTTTCAGGAAATTGTTGAGCTCTGCTGTGTCTGATCCACTCGTACCAGCACAACACACACTAACACACCACCACCACGTCAGTGTTACTGGAGTGCTGAGAATGATCCACCACCCAAATAGTACCTGCTCTGTGAGGGTCCATGGTGGGTCCTGACTACTGAAGAACAGGCTAAAAGAGGACTAACAAAGTATGCAGAGAAGCAAATGGACTATAGTCTGTAATTGTAGAACTACAAAGTGCACCTATATAGTAAGTGGAGCTGATAAAATGGATAATGAGCGTAGAAACAAGAAGGTGGTCATAATGTTATGCCTGATTTGGTGTATTTTTTTAAAAAACAAACAAAAAAAAAATCACAGTTTTAGCACTTAATATGTTGTCGTTGTACTTTTTTAAATAAATAGAAAAAAGTAAAAAAAGTAGAACAAACTTTATTTTGTGACCTAGCCCTGGTGTGTCAGTGACACACTGCTACTAAAGGGAGTACATGTTATGCAACAAGAAATGAGAGCAGCACCCTCCCGCAGGTGCTGGTATTACACCAGAGGACCGCCCAAGAACGATGAAGCTTGTGAAACCCGAGCCAACCCACTAGCTTTGTTCTTGGGGAGAGGCCTTGCCTCGCCTTGCTAAAACAAATTGTGAAAATAGCCGTGTAAAACACAATTATTATACATTCTGACCAAGAATGCATTTGTACAGTCTTAGGCAAAAGGGCTCAAACGCCACCACCCCCCCCACCCCCAGAGGTCTATCTGTGCATGTCCTGGCCTCAAGTTATGCTTTTGTTAGAATGGCTCTATACCTTTTTCTCACATCACATTGCACTGACATCCTTCAAAACATCAAATCTTTTCAGTCTCTTACTTGCCCAGAACTCACTAAAACTGCTCTCTGTACCTGTTTACCTCTGTGTTTCAGCTCATCAGGGTCGAGTGTCTGACATGGTATTCTCCTTGCTGAGTCAGTGGGTGGTGAGTACGGGGCATGACAAGAGTATAAGCTGGATGTGCACACAGAGTGGCTCCATGCTGGGACGTCACTACTTCGGCTCATGGGCCTCTTGTCTGCAGTATCCTTCAGTTATCAGAAACAGAATACTTACTTGTCTGTAGATTTGAAATAAAATGGGGGAAAGAGTTACATTTTTATACACTGGGCTATTGGACTACATTCACACTGCAGGTAAAATCTCAAATTTGTTTTTCCTTCTAATATATCCAGTATGTGGCAGCTAGAGGTATAACAGTTCACGTTTGGCTCCGTTTAGTTAATTTAGAACTTCGGTTACCTTAAGAACCTTCAGTTTTTTGTTAATTTAGAAATTGTACCAAATAAAAATCTAGGGTTATTCTTTTTGCTTTCATTCAGGGAAGAGAAATGTTGAGTGTGCTGCGAAGTGCCCTTTTGTTGTCTATAAGGTTATCCTTCCAGGCGGATTGGAATATTTCTACTTTGTCAGGCACCGTTTATGCCTTAGTTGTCTGACAGTCTGTTTAAAGATAAATCATTAAAGTTTAATCATTGTACCATGAGGCAAGCTTTTTCTGCCTTATTTTTTAGTTTATAGTGGAGCTACATTATCAAAATAGAACAAATTTGGTAAGTTCAGATGGACAGCTGATAGAAGTTGATAGATGTGGGAGGTTTTCAATAAATCTATCTGTAGAGGATGTTATAGTACACTTAACTCAATAGCGTAGGAGTAAACATGTTACAACTAAAGTGGATTTCATATGATATTAAGTAATGATCTGAGACTAGTGTACTCTGGGGGAGAATGGCTAAATGATCTGTGTTTACAAGGCACGGCAAGAGTGTAAAGAAAAGAGGAGTTGGCCCCACTGTATTTTGAGTGAAATTTATTTTAAAATTTTTTAGTTTTTAAAATGTATTAGGATTCAAACATGCAGTGCGTAGAACCCAGTTGGAATTACCAAATTTTTCTTAGTATTATTATTGTTAATATTATTATTAGGGTTCAAGCACAGAGTGCATAATCTACTTTTGCAAACTAGTCCTAGAATTTTCACACAGTCCTTATGCAACTGGTGTCAAAAATTGAGAAAAGCCTGAACTTAAATAATTATTAAAACAACTTTTGACTTTTGCAAACAATATAGCATCCATATGCCAATTAACCCTTCTGAAATAATCTAAAAAAATCACAATTAATTAAAAAGCTGTATAACTTGAGAATCCTTCACCCAAAAAATATGAAACTTGACTGGTGGCAACAGCCTCTGTCTGAACAGTCAATTTGGAATTCATGCAACTTTTACATTATGCAACTTAATTATTCCATGCTGACCTCTTACAGCAACACAATGCTATGCATGTTTTTTGGGAACAGACAGGACAAGCATGGGCAGTGTAAACAAATAATCACATGTCTCTCTAATGGCTGAAATCAAACGAACAGCTATTTGTAAATCAGGTTTCATTTAAGGATTTTTACTCTTTTGTAAACTTTGTGTGTCTGATGTGAACAACAAAAAAAAATAGACTTGAAACCAGGGGTGTAAAGATTACTGTGACCTTGGTGTTAATTCACTTGAGTAGAAGTACAAGCATACAAGTATTTAACTATTTGGGGAATTATGACTGTTTTTGTGTATCAGCTATAAAAATCTGAAAATGTTTGACTCATTGGAAGTAATACGTACAAGTAAAACTAAGGGAAAACTTGACATTAGAAAAGTTTAAGAGAATATGCATTTTTGTATACATTCTACTAGTGTACATTTAATTACACATTTTTCTGTGTAATTTCTAACAGGACGCATGCATTTGCATTGTCTCACTGTTTGTATATGTTCATGAATGTGTGATTTACAAGTTCCTCTCTTCAGTAACTTCCTTAAGTACTTGTTCAGATATGACAACGATACCCAACATGCATTTGTAGGTGACTACTCGGGCCAGATCACCCTGCTTAAATTGGAGGGACAGACATACTCTACTATCACTACTCTGAAGGGACATGAAGGTAATACTTGCTCACAATGGGTGTAATGTACCCTGTGGACATTTCCCCACTGCCTTTTGAAATGCTCAATTTTGTACCATGTTTTGAAGGAATAGTCTGTAAAATCTTTTATATAATAACTTGCTGCGGAAACCTGTTAAAATGCTTTCTGAAGACATCCATAAGATCTTGCATAAACACATTTTCAATCTCTATGGCAGGGGTGCTTTGTCCTGTAGATTTGCCACCCTTCACAGCTGTTTTTTGGTCTTGACCTTGTTGACCCCCACTTTTTAAAACAAAGTTATGCACACAGTTGCTGTGCTGACTTTTAATTGTCCCCATAGAGATCTTTCTGCCCCCCTCTCCTTTCCGTAGGTAGTATAGGGGCTCTGTGGTGGGACCCTGTGCAGAGATGGCTGTTCTCTGGAGCATCTGACCACAGCGTGATTATGTGGGACATTGGCGGGAGAAAAGGCCGCACACTACTACTGCAGGGACATCAGTGAGTACACATACATTGCCCTGCTTTTTAATAGTTGGGAAAGACATGAGTATTGTTGTGGTTGAGCGTGGCCCAAACAGTACACATGTCTGCAATTAACTACTGCTTAAAGTTTGCAAATTGATTTTGCATTGCCTGTGACCAAATTGAAGAAGTTGGAGATGGAACTGAATCAATGGCTCGGCAGTGTTACTGGGCTACCATTGTTATCTTCAGAGAGCCTGGTATGTTTAATCATAGATAGGAACAGCCCACTTTGATTAGCATTAAAGCTGACTGGTCATAGACCATTGTATTTAAGTGATGTTTTAGGAACAGGTGATTGTCAAAACGATGCTACAGTGAGAAGCACCAGCATGAAATAAACTTTCCAGTGGCTCAGACACTACTTAAAAATACCTTGTCAGCTTCAAATAAAACTGTTTTGCCATGAACAAACTCTTTACAATTCAGCACCTACATCTTGTCTGAAAGGCTGTTGTCTTGGTGTGCAATGCAGGCAAATAGCATGCTACTGGTGACTAAACAAGACATTTTTTAAAGGGGGCCTATTGTGCTCATTGTCTGTGTTGATCATTTTATTTTTGGGGTGTACTGGAATAGATTTTCATGGTTCAGTGTTCCAAAAACACATTTTCTTATACTGTACATCTCAGTTCCACCTCTGTCTGAAGTGCACTGTTAGTGCTTTGTCTTTGTCTAGTGTCTTTGGCTCTTCTTAAAAGTTGGGTTGCTGACCTCTGCCCCAAGGTAATATGATGCAGTTGTTTTAGTATTTTGGCTAATTACATTTACAAAGTATTTACCTTGGGCTACTCAGATATGCCACTGTTTGACATGTCTGTGCTAACAGAATTTTGATACGTTTTAAATTTGGCCAGTTTTTCATTAAAAAAAATAACAACTTGCAGCCTCCCAATTTTTATAAATGTTTGCTTATGCAGTGCTTGGAAACAATTGTCAACCCAGATGCCTTTTCAAAAAAGTGTCTGAAAATGCAAGAATTGTGATGGTGATTCAATCTATTGTTAATCCAAAGTTTTTTTTTCTTTTTAAAAAGCTAAAAATTTAAATTGCTAAAGGTTTTAATGTTTTTCCAAAGTGAGCCGAGGCTTGTGAAATGTGCATCATCCAATTGCAACCAATTGTTGATAGTGTCTTATGGGAGACGAAAAAAAATCATATATTAACTATTATCTGAGAGGCTGCTATTAACCTGCAGACTGAGGAGCCTCTCAAATTTTTGACCCTTTTCTGCAGTAATCTAATTCAGGCACAGACATCTTAAGCTAGAGACAATAAACATGCTTGTGTTTTCTCATGCTGCTATAGAATGGCAGACAACATATCAGGACTGAGAATAAAACACTCTGAATCACTGAACTTTAAATTTAGAGTTTCAAAATGAAAGTAGATCAAAAAATGTTCAAAAGATTTTTTTTTAATTCAACAAAGTTATATATTTGAAAGCTTTCAGCAACCACCGACCTAAAAGGAACAAAACACAGGAGCATCAACCAACAGCTCCTTGGATTAAAGCTATTTACATGTGTGAGCTACATGGACTACACATTAAACAAAATGAGGCATGGCTTTATGCTTCACACACAAAGCCATGGACAGTGTAGTTTCTCATCATTAAATCTTGTATCTTCATCGACATTGCTATAGATGCAGTCTATTCCCAGTTTTTGTTAAATGGAAGAAGCTTTTTTAAAGGTTCCCTTTAACATTCAACCGCTTGACCCAAAACTACAAACTAGTGTGTTTGTGTGTGTATGTGTAGGTACATGCATGCGTACATAGACACACTTACCAAATACTAGTTTTGGGTAGGTCCTCTCTTTGCTCTCAAAACAGCCTCAATTCTTTGTGGCATGTTGAAAAAATTTAATTGAGCTTTGGTCCGTGATTGCATTGTGCAGCTACTGCATATTTTCCAGGTGCGCTTTATTGCTGTGAGTCTCCTGATTTGCCACATTCATAAGGTGTTCTATGGTATTCAGATCTGGTGACTGTGATGGCTGTTAAAACATCCACTCATTGTCATATTCATGTAACCAAGTTCAGGTGACTTTTGTTTTGTGACATTGTGTGTTACTAACCTGAAAATGCCCATGTCTACAGCTACGGTAATAATTCAGTAGTGCCAGTCAACCGGACGACCCAAGTTTATTTTGCCCCAATGTAGTGAAGAAGATGGTAAAAGAGGCAAAAAAAATCCCCAAGGATCTCTTTTGGAGAATTACAGAAAAAAGGCACATCTTGCGGTCACCGAGTCTACAAAAAGCCTTTCCTGTCCTCTAACCACAAACAAGTGCCTGGAGTTTGCTAAACATTACTGGGTCTTGGACTGGAACCATGTTCTGTAGTCAGGTGAAAAGAAAAGTGAGCTTTTTGGCAACGGAAACTCGACTGCACTAAAAAGAATCTGATGCCTTCTGTTACATATGGTGACGTGGAGGGTCTGTAATGATGCAGGCCTTTTTTCCTCCTAAGGCCCTGGGAACCTCGTTTGGGTACATAGCATTATGGACTCAATTAATACCAGGACATTTTAAATCAAATCATGTGCTTTTGTTAAAAACAATGTTCTCAATGAGGGATTTTTTTGTGTTTTCACTGTCAAGACTTAGGTCTGATAGTACTGCTTTATGACAAGCCCTGTTCTGAGTTGTGTAGATTGAGACAAGGTGCTGAAGACAACTCTAAAATAGTGCGCAATTCATTAATGTAACAGTTGAATAACATTGGTCACAGCCTTGATGTGTTGCTTGATCCTGAAAAAATGAATCCTGTGTTCATATCTGACCTTTTAAATAATGTACATTTTAATCTCTGCACTACTTTCGTTGACATGAGCTCTCACTCTTTCTCAGTGAGAAGGTGCAGGCTCTGCGGTATTTGCAGCTCACCAGACAGCTGATCTCCTGTTCTGCTGATGGAACTATCACAGTGTGGAACATGGACACACAACGGGAAGAGGTACAAACACATGCACAATTATGTTTTCCTGTATAACAGTTTCACAAACATGAAGCATTTGGTTCGGTTTTAGCAAGCTGCAATCAACAGACACATAGAATATTTTAGAATTTTTATTCCTCTGAGGTTTAAGTTCCTCTTATTCTTCAGTCTTAACAGTGGTTTCTTTGCAACAGTTCTTTCAGTCAGTGAGGGGAAACAAGTACTTAGAAACTTGTTTGCTATTTAATATATTTCCTGTGCATCTATTTACATACACCATGTCTCCTGACTTTGTGATGCCTATTTACACACAGATATTTTGTCATCTTTGAATAGCTTAAGCATCCTTCCCACTGCTGTGGCAACCATTACAAATTTCACCTCTGCTGTGCCTTTTGTTTTTTTTGTTTGGTGAAATTGTAAATCAGTTCTCTGCTGTGTTTGTTTTGAATTTGATAAACACTTTTTCTCGCTATCTCTTTTTGTTGCAGGCTCCGCATTGGTTGGACAGTGATTCGTGTCAAAAATGCGAACAGCCATTTTTTTGGAACATTAAGCAAATGTGGGACACAAAAACTCTGGGGCTACGACAGGTATGTTGCTAGTTGCTCAGAAGGAACAGTTTTTGTCACATAAAGAAAGCAGTACAGAGTCAATCCTATTTCCAGTAGTCTTAACTTAAAGGGCAACAGTCATGCTGTTGCTTAGTCTTCTGAGTAGTTCTGCAGTGTTCTGAATGGATTCAGAAAAAAGCCGTTTTCAGTACAGTTTTAAAGATACTGAACTTTTTAATATTTACCATTTATTTATAGATTTATATCTTCTCCCAGAGTTCCATTTCAGTATAGTGACTACAGTGTCGACATAGCCATGGCCACACTTTAACTAAAACAGTAGATTCTCATTGGAATTGTAATCTCCTGTGAGTCAGTAGTTTAGCCTTACCACTTGGCTTAGAAGCTACATTTTCTGCAAAATCAACAAACATCTGTACTCTGAATGAGTTGCAGCTTTACATTCTGTTGAATCTTGGCTGTCTTCTGGCATAGACTGGAGGTCTGACAGAGACTTGTTGCATGTTTTATTGCTCTAGGACCTGTTTGTGTCTTTTCCTATGTTATAGCACCACTGCAGGAAGTGTGGAAAAGCGATCTGTGGGAAGTGTAGTTCTAAATGCTCAACATACCCAATCATGGGATTTGAGTTCCAGGTGCGAATGTGCGATGACTGCTATAACACAATCAAAGACGAAGAGTAAGTTTTTTTTATTCATTTATTTTTTTTTACTTTTCCTAGTTCAGTTTCTTTACACAACTTTAAGCTGTCCACAAGGATGAGTTGGCATTCTCACCTCAAAATGCAAATATTTAAAGGGTTGTCATTTACATGACACATTGTTAATGTTCAGACATTTTTTTGAATAAGGAATGTGTCTTGATGTAAATACCTTGTTACATTGCACTCTAAAAGGTTGATTTATACTTTTAACTTTTCTCACCTAGGCTAAAAACTGGAGAAAAAAACAAAAACAACAGTTTTTACAGTTAGCATTTAGGCAGCCGTGTAGGTTAGCTGAGCAATTTTTAGCCGAGAGAGTTTTGGCGAACAGTTCTAAAATGCAGCTTATTCCTTCAGCTGGTGATGCTTTGCCAAAGCTCTTTTCACCGCTGACTGCGTTTTTAGTAGGATTTTAGATTCACACTGTGCCTGAGCAGAGTTTCTGCAGTGTATGTTCTCTCACATACTCACGCCTGATGCACTTCACGCTGAGCTCGGGTTTACATATCGCACAGGAAAATTCAAAATTTTCATCCAGTGTAGTTCATCCATTCTTGGTTCATGCCTGTACTGCCCATATAAATAATTTTTGACTGCAGGCTGCATTGTGTATATTTACCTCTTTCAATCTTATTATGGAAATCATTAAGTCAACTAATGATCTTCATTTGTTGACATTTTTTGAAAATTGGCAGCATTTAGCAGCATCAATAATGTTGATTAGTTGTTGCAGCCCTACTGTGAAAACACCTCACTTAAATGTCATTGAAAGTTTCTTTTGCGATATGTAAAACTCAGCTCAGTAGGAGGCACGGCTGAGAAGCAGGAAACATGCTTATTTGATCTCACAGAAGCTTTAAAAAATTTTTTATTCATTTTTAAATTTTTATTTTATAAACATTTGTTTTTTTGGTTTTTTTTTGAACCAAGGTCTTTTTATTGTTTTTTTTAGACAATAAAAAAAGGGGAAAAATATTAAAAAAAAAGGGGGAAAAATAAGAACAAAAACCCCTCTGAACAACGCTGCACCATAAAAGATCATTTAACCGGTATACACTCATATATAATATATATATATTAATATATAACACATAAACATACATACACACATATAAGAACAAGGAATTATATAATACAATGAAAAAGAAAAAAAAAAAAACAGATTACAAAGGAATTCAACAAAAACAAATAAATACTTTTTCTCTCTTTCTTTTCTTCCCTCCTCCCCTTCCCTTCCTTTTCCAAAGGGAAATTTCAAAAATGTAAAATATCGATTGAGTCCATGTTTTCTACATATGTCAAGACAGGTTGCCAGGTCTTATAGAACTTATGATCACAGCCAGTCACAGAGTAACGAATTTTTTCTAGACTCACGTAGTGCATTACATCCTTAATCCAGTATTTAAAAGTGGGTGGGAACTCATCCTTCCATTTCAATAGAATAAGCCGCCTGGCTAAGAGAGTTGCAAAAGCAATCGCCCTCTTGACAGAGTTATCTATTTGAGACTCCTGTAAAGTCACTCCGAATATTGCTGTAATAGGAGATGGTGTCAGTGATCTCTTAAAGACATTTGAAAGAAAAGCAAATATTGACTGCCAGAATATAATTAATTTTGGACAGGACCAAAACATATGAGAGAGCGTGGCTGGTTCTTTTTTACACCTGTCACACATAGGATCAACATTCAGAGTAAATTTAGCTAGCCTATCCTTGGACCAATGCAGACGATGGACTACTTTAAACTGAATGATGGTGTGCCTTAAACAAATTGAAGAGGAGTGTATTCCATCCAAAATATCTTGCCACATCTCCGTTGATATCTGCATGTCAAGTTCCTCCTCCCACTGTTGTTTCAATAAAGTTAGAGGCTTCAAATTATATGAATTAAGCAAAGAGTACACCACACCAATGCATTTCTTAGACTGTGGGCTGGTTTTCAATATAGTATCTAAAAAGGAGTGAGGTGGTAATAAAGGAAATTGCGAATAGCTTGATGATATAAAACTACGAAGCTGTAGGTATCTAAAAAAATGTGACTGAGGAATATTAAAATGTGTTCTGAGTTGTTCAAAAGATATAAAAGTATCCTCAACAAACAGGTCTTTAACTATTCTGATTCCTTTCTCAACCCAACATTTGAAGGCACTATCGGCAACAGAGGGGACAAACATATTATTTTTCATTATTGGGCTGTAAATAGAAAATTCGTTAAGTGAAAAAGCCCTCCTAAACTGTGACCAAATCTTAAAGGAATGTTTCACAATCGGATTTAAGGAATAAGTAGACACGGGCTCAGACAAAGGCATCCTTGAGCAGAGTAGTGCGTGCAGTGAGGTATGGCAACAGGATGCACTTTCCATTGATAACCACTTGGGAATAATCTGATCGTTAGGAATATTAATCCAGTAGAGTAAAGCCCTAATATTAGAGGCCCAATAATAATATTGAAAATTTGGCAAGGATAGTCCACCATGCTGACGATGTCGTTGTAGTGCATCCTTGCGTATTCGGGGGTTTTTATTACTCCAAAGAAAACCAGATATCAATTTGTTTAAATGAATAAAAAATGATTTTGTCAGAAAAATGGGGAGACATTGAAACAAATATAAAAATCTAGGCAACACGTTCATTTTAATGGTATTAACTCTACCCCCTAACGATAAAGGCAGTAAATTCCAACGCTCAAGATCTTTCCTGAGACACGCTATAAGTGGGGGAAAATTAGCTTCATAAAGGTTTTTAAACTTATGTGTAATCCAGACCCCTAAGTATTTGAATTTTCCTGTGTTTATCTTAAATGGGAAGGAACTATAAGTAATCTTTTGAGAAGCTGCATTAGTGGGTACAAGCTCACTTTTTTCCAAATTAACTTTATAGCCCGATATTACACTAAAAGTCTCCAATAAATTAAGTAGTTTAGGCAGACTAACAAGGGGATCAGATAAATATAGGAGCATGTCGTCAGCGTATAGAGATACCTTATGTTCTGAGCCCCCCCTCCGTATACCCATAACAGAGGTCTCATCACGCAACGCTATTGCTAGTGGTTCAATCATTATGGCAAATAAAAGTGGTGATAAGGGGCAGCCCTGTCTGGTTCCACGATGTAATGGAAAAAAAGGAGATAGATTATTATTTGTACAGACTGCTGCTAAAGGAAGTGAGTAGAGAACTTTGATCCAACTAATGAACTTTGGGCCAAATCCGTATCGTTTTAATGTATAAAAAAGATAATCCCACTCCACCCGATCAAATGCTTTCTCTGCATCAAGTGATATTACAATCTCCGGAATATCGGATGGAGTGGGATCGTAAAGAATATTGAGAAGCCGCCGTATGTTAAAAAAGGAGCACCGTTTTTTAATAAATCCTGTTTGATCATCAGATATTATAGAAGGTAGAACTGTCTCTAGTCTGCCAGCCAACATCTTAGCAAGTATCTTGCTATCCACATTTAAGAGTGAAATAGGGCGGTAAGAGCCACACTCCAAAGGATTTTTATCTTTTTTAGGAATGAGAGATATGACTGCTTGACGCATAGTTGGAGGTAAAGAGCCAGCGATAAACGATTCTTCGAACACAGAAATCAAGACAGGGGCCAAATCCTTAGCAAATTTCTTAAAAAATTCACTCGGAAACCCATCTGGTCCTGGGGCCTTTCCGTTTTGCATAGATTTCACTGCAAGGGTAAACTCTTCAATAGTAAATGGGTTGTCGAGTTCTGCTGCAGTTGTCGTATCTATTAGTGAGATATTTAACTTATTGAAAAAGTCCTCAAACAAAGATTTGTTCTTACGTGACTCTGAACTATATAGTTTGGAGTAAAACTTATGAAAGCATTGATTAATCTGCAAGTAATCCACATGTTTAACACCTAAATCATCATTTATTTGAGATATACATCGATCAGCAGTCTTCTGCCGTAACTGATATGCCAAAATCTTACCAGTCTTATCACCATGCTCATAAGTCCTATGCTGTACCTTATTCATGAGAGTTTCGATATGTTTAGTAAGTAAAAGGTTGTATTCTGTTTGAAGTGTTAGTCTCTGTTTGCATAGCTGAGGCGATGGTGAACCAGCTAACTCTTTATCTACTCTTAAGATGTCATTTGTTAGATTCTCAAGATGCTGCATCCGAGCCTTCCTCATCTGAGCACTATACGATATAATTTGCCCTCTCAAATATGCTTTCATTGATTCCCATATGACTGAGGCGGACATTCCAGGCGTCTTATTATATTGTAGAAAGGTGGCTATTTCATTTGATACAAAGTTAACAAAGGTCTCATCCGAGAGCAGCAGTGTGTTCAGACGCCAGGGGCGGTAGTTATCATGTTTAATTGGTAAACATAGGTTCATGAGTAATGGGGCATGATCAGAAATTACTATTGCGTGATATTCACAGTCACTTACTAAAGGAAGAAGTTTCCTGTCTAAGAAAAAGTAGTCTATACGTGAGTACGTCTTGTGAACCTGTGAAAAAAAAGAGTAGCTCCTAGATAAAGGGTTCCGAAATCGCCAAACATCAGATATTCCATATGTGTCAAGAAATAATTTAATTGTATGAGCTGATTTAGTTTGAGTTATGGTGTTAGATGAACTACGATCTAGAGATGGTGATAGTACACCAATTTATGTCTCCTCCCCAGATAAGATGGTATGAGTCTATGTTTGGTAGACGGGAGAGGAAGTTAGTAAAAAATGTGCAGTCATCCCAATTTGGCGCATACACATTGGCTAGAATGACTGGCATATTGTATAATCTACCTGTAACTATGACATACCGACCTGCAGAGTCTGCATCAACCTGTGACATAACGAAAGGAATATTCTTATTGATAAGAATTGCAGTTCCTCTAGATTTAGAGTGAAAGTTGGAGTGAAATGATTGGCCTATCCAGCCTCCTCTCAATCTAAAATGATCAAATGTACACAAGTGAGTTTCTTGAAGGAAGGCGATTCCCACCTTAAGTTGTTTCAGATGTGAAAGAACCTTGCTACGTTTAACTGAATGATTTAGAGACTTAACATTCCAACTTGCAAATGTTACCTGACAACCTGCAGATAGATTAAGCGGCTGTGCTTTTGCCATTTAAAGTAGTAAAAGATATTAGAATACAGTTAAGTACCACAGTTTTGTGTCTTTGTACATAGATGTGAAATCCCTTTGTTGATTCGACATGAGACATGGATAACAAAAAAACAAAATTAACTTCTGGTGCAGCATAAACCCAACCCTTGTCACCGAGAGGAACAGGGTGACCCAACGATCCCATGAGAAAATATCCACACATTCAGTGCTTGTATTGGCGAGGCCTAGACTAACAGGCTGCTCTGCTATAAATATTAAATTGAGCTGCACCTTTAGCAAAACTTGGATACAAAATACAAAGAGGCTATTAATTTTCCAATGTAAACACCGGGGCAGAGTATATACAATAAAGTAAGCAATCTAAATTGTAAACAATTGTTGTTTCTTGATAACACAATTGAAGATTATTAGAAGATAAATCGGCTCTAGCTGCGCTTATTTTACATCACGACTATTCTAAGAAATATGAAATTAAATGTGTCTCTCTAGTGAAGTAACCCTACACCAAACCTGTTGTGTTCATCCACCTTACAGAACATTCGCCTTCACATAAGCCATTGCCTCCGCTGGATCTCGAAAGTCCTTTTCTATTCCGTTGTGCGTGACGCGGAGCCTGGCTGGATGGAGAATACCGTAGCGAATGCCATCTCGTCCTCGGAGTAGCTTCTTAACGTCGTTGAAAGCGGCTCTAGCGCGCATCACACTGGGGGGGATAGTCCGGGAAAATGAGAATTGTAGCTCCTCTGAATCGCAAGGGTCCTGCTTCTCTGGCACGGCGAAGAATTTCGATGCAATCTTGGTAGTAGTGCAGTTTAGCCACGATAGCCCGCGGCTTCCCGCCTGGCCGCTGTGGTTGAAGACCTCTGTGTGACCTATCGACTAACACCTCTTTATCCATGCGCAGAGCCTCTTTTAGCAGCTTTGAGACAGCGGCCGGAGAACTCGAGCCCTGTCCCTCTGACACATTCAGTATGCGAATGTTTGATCTCCTCATTCTCCCCTCCATGTCGACGCATTTTTCCTGCAGATTAGCCACCTCCGCCTCGAGCTTGCGAACCGAGGCTTGGAGAGACGTCACCTCGTCTGAGCACGCAGAAAGCCCGCGTTCCATTTCTGTTACAGTCCCCTTCATCACATCCAAGTCAGAGCGAAGTAATGCAATTGTTAACAACTTCTGTCTTTACTGCTTGCAGTTCGGCCTTCACACCATCGAATTCGGCAGCAAGAGAAGACTGTAGCTCTGACCTGAGGAGTGTGGAAATGTCCGCTTTTAGAGAGGAAAGAATCTCGGCTTTCGTGTCGGCCATGTCGGATTGCTTAGCTGGCGGCGGCGAGTCGCTAGGCCTGTTAGCGATGCTCTTCCCCGTGTACGTGTATTGACGCAAATTCTTGGCCATATACGCGTTAGTGTCAAAGGAGACGAATGAAAAATGAAAAATAATAAACTTAGGAATATATCCTATACGTTTTGCTGAGCCAAAGATGCCGGATATATAATTTTATATTAAATTTTAGCAGAGCACGCCAAACACATGACCTACTCCATTACCGGCTCACTAGCGCCCCCCTTTTGTTTTTGAATGAGTCTTAGACAAATGACCAATGAGCCAAATTCTCATTTAAAGTTTATCAGACTGTTATAGACCAAATCTGCAGTCATTACAGGATTTTAAAGTAATTAGTAGATTAACAAATTCAGCACATTATAAACTGACCATTAATAATAATCATACCAAAACGCAAGACATTTTCATGTAACGTCTGTCACACTATGCACAAACCAAAGATGAAAGAGAAGTCCATTTACTGCAGGATTTTAAAAGTGCAAGACAGCCACATTTACCAAAACAGTTCATTAAGTAAATAATTTCCATCCAGTTTACTCATGAACCAAAAAATGTTATGCAGCGAAAGACTGTTTGATTGGTATTGAAATCTGTTTATGTTGTTTCTTTGTCCTGTCCTGAATGAGATTCTATTAGATCCATTAAAACATGTCTAATTGGAGTTCCACCAGGATTTGAAAGCTTTAAAATGTTTGTCACAATTAAGTTTCGTATGTATGTACAAACCTTCACTGAAATTTAGTCGAGGAGGGTTGTAGCCAAAATAGCAATGTAGGGTGTACTTGCAAAGAAAGCGTGGACCCCACAAATGGCCCCTTGCGGCTATACTTAGGGGTCCAAGCACATTCAGGTGTGTGGAACCCTATTGCTTTTGCTTGGATTTTTTTTATTGTAATTGTTAGGATTTTTCTTATTCTTCCACTTCTTCTCCGCTAAAACGAATCATGCAGACCGAACTGTAACTTGTACAGACATAAAACTTGGTCAGTCGGTCGTAGTCCCTTCCGCAGCAGTTCTTTTCTGTGTCATAGAAACAAAGCCTGTGCTGCCCATATAAATAATTTTTGACTGCAGGCTGCATTGTGTATATTTACCTCTTTCAATCTTATTATGGAAATCATTAAGTCAACTAATGATCTTCATTTGTTGACATTTTTTGAAATTGGCAGCATTTAGCAGCATCAATAATGTTGATTAGTTGTTGCAGCCCTACTGTGAAAACACCTCACTTAAATGTCATTGAAAGTTTCCTTTGCGATATGTAAAACTCAGCTCAGTAGGAGGCACGGCTGAGAAGCAGGAAACATGCTTATTTGATCTCACAGAAGCTTTAAAAATTTTTTTATTCTTTTTTAAATTTTATTTTATAAACATTTGTTTTTGAATGAGTCTTAGACAAATGACCAATGAGCCAAATTCTCATTTAAAGTTTATCAGACTGTTATAGACCAAATCTGCAGTCATTACAGGATTTTAAAGTAATTAGTAGATTAACAAATTCAGCACATTATAAACTGACCATTAATAATAATCATACCAAAACGCAAGACATTTTCATGTAACGTCTGTCACACTATGCACAAACCAAAGATGAAAGAGAAGTCCATTTACTGCAGGATTTTAAAAGTGCAAGACAGCCACATTTACCAAAACAGTTCATTAAGTAAATAATTTCCATCCAGTTTACTCATGAACCAAAAAATGTTATGCAGCGAAAGACTGTTTGATTGGTATTGAAATCTGTTTATGTTGTTTCTTTGTCCTGTCCTGAATGAGATTCTATTAGATCCATTAAAACATGTCTAATTGGAGTTCCACCAGGATTTGAAAGCCTTAAAATGTTTGTCACAATTAAGTTTCGTATGTATGTACAAACCTTCACTGAAATTTAGTCGAGGAGGGTTGTAGCCAAAATTGCAATGTAGGGTGTACTTGCAAAGAAAGCGTGGACCCCACAAATGGCCCCTTGCGGCTATACTTAGGGGTCCAAGCACATTCAGGTGTGTGGAACCCTATGCTTTTGCTTGGATTTTTTTTATTGTAATTGTTAGGATTTTTCTTATTCTTCCACTTCTTCTCCGCTAAAACGAATCATGCAGACCGAACTGTAACTTGTACAGACATGAAACTTGGTCAGTCGGTCGTAGTCCCTTCCGCAGCAGTTCTTTTCTGTGTTATAGAAACAAAGCCTGTGCTGCCCATATAAATAATTTTTGACTGCAGGCTGCATTGTGTATATTTACCTCTTTCAATCTTATTATGGAAATCATTAAGTCAACTAATGATCTTCATTTGTTGACATTTTTTGAAATTGGCAGCATTTAGCAGCATCAATAATGTTGATTAGTTGTTGCAGCCCTACTGTGAAAACACCTCACTTAAATGTCATTGAAAGTTTCCTTTGCGATATGTAAAACTCAGCTCAGTAGGAGGCACGGCTGAGAAGCAGGAAACATGCTTATTTGATCTCACAGAAGCTTTAAAATTTTTTTTATTCTTTTTTAAATTTTATTTTATAAACATTTGTTTTTGAATGAGTCTTAGACAAATGACCAATGAGCCAAATTCTCATTTAAAGTTTATCAGACTGTTATAGACCAAATCTGCAGTCATTACAGGATTTTAAAGTAATTAGTAGATTAACAAATTCAGCACATTATAAACTGACCATTAATAATAATCATACCAAAACGCAAGACATTTTCATGTAACGTCTGTCACACTATGCACAAACCAAAGATGAAAGAGAAGTCCATTTACTGCAGGATTTTAAAAGTGCAAGACAGCCACATTTACCAAAACAGTTCATTAAGTAAATAATTTCCATCCAGTTTACTCATGAACCAAAAAATGTTATGCAGCAAAAGACTGTCTGATTGGTATTGAAATCTGTTTATGTTGTTTCTTTGTCCTGTCCTGAATGAGATTCTATTAGATCCATTAAAACATGTCTAATTGGAGTTCCACCAGGATTTGAAAGCCTTAAAATGTTTGTCACAATTAAGTTTCGTATGTATGTACAAACCTTCACTGAAATTTAGTCGAGGAGGGTTGTAGCCAAAATAGCAATGTAGGGTGTACTTGCAAAGAAAGCGTGGACCCCACAAATGGCCCCTTGCGGCTATACTTAGGGGTCCAAGCACATTCAGGTGTGTGGAACCCTATTGCTTTTGCTTGGATTTTTTTTTATTGTAATTGTTAGGATTTTTCTTATTCTTCCTCTTCTTCTCCGCTAAAATGAATCATGCAGACCGAACTGTAATTTGTACAGACATGAAACTTGGTCAATCGGTCGTAGTCCCTTCCGCAGCAGTTCTTTTCTGTATGTCATAGAAACAAAGTTCTTTTTTCACCTGATTAGTTATGTCATGGCCCACAAAACAGCTATTTTGCCCGTATTAAAAATCTCTATAGATTTTAAGATAATTTGCATATTTTGCAAATTTACACAAATATTTGAGCACGAACTAGTCCCTGAGTTTTCGCACAATCTGCACAGATCTGTTATGTATGCATTCCTTAGAAGCTGAAGTTTTTGACGTGAAAATTGGCATGGTGCTACCATGTGTCCTGGATCAAGGTCTATAAGACTGATGTTATATTCGAAAAAACATGGCTGCCATTGGCCAATCAGATTTCTGCAGGTATTTGACAGCCTTAAAATTGGCCAGTCACCACGAAACTTGATAGGTATCTCTGGATATGGACTCTCTACTGCCTGACAGGTGTTGCCCACTGGGGGAGCTGCTCATGTTTTAAAACACTAAAATAAGTAAAAGTCTTATACCAAACAGATTATAAACATGCAGTTAGTATAAAATAATGCTCCAAAGTGAACCTGGCAACTTTGCAAATGTAAGTCATTTACGAATTACTGCCATTTTTACAAATGCGCATTGTTTGAATGTGTTTTGAATAGCTATATTGAACTAGTCCTACAGTTTACACTTTATCTCAAAGCTGATCATAAACTAAAGATTGGAGTCTGAAAGTAAATAACTATCAAAAAATATTGACCTTTTCACAAAACATGTCTGCAACATGTCAATGAATCCATCTGGGCGGAGTTTTTATGACTTTATCTGTCATTCACACATACATTGTCTGAGACCAAAATTGGTCCAGACATACAGAATAATACTCTGAGGAAGCACACCAATTGTGATCTAAACTGACCTCCAGGGGGCGCTACATGTAATCATATATAAATTGTGTAAAATGAACCTACCTCTCGCTCAGTTTACATTAGAGAAATGCACATGTTGACAAAATACTCAAGTCTTTAAACTAAACCACTTTGCACTTAGACGCGTTTGACTAAATTGTACCAGTAATCGAAAATTGTGATTTATATATATTTTCATGACAGTAGTGATATGACAATAAGACATTGTCTGATTGACACCAAACCTGGTACACCTGCTCAATGCCTAACATTGAAACAAGGTGCAAAGTTTAGTGGGCATATGCTAATAGGGGGTGCTAAAACATTCATTCCATATCGTGAACATATATTCAAATTCATACTCATTTTTATGAAAGTCCAACTGCAGCAGCATAAAGTAATTGGCAGCTAAAGGTACCAAATCAGCTCATTTGTACTGTCTGATTTTCTCATGAGTCAAATTCAGCACAGTATAAAATGATCATTTCCAATAAGTAGACCAAAAAAAACACATTTTGGTGTAAAGTCTGTCATACTATGAACATATGAAAGATGAAGTCCATATACTGCTCTATTTTAACATAAAAGGCTGCATTTGAAAGCTGTAAATTTTTGACGATTAGTTAAATAATAACTGAGTTTGTGTGTGTGTGTGTGTGTGTGTGTGTGTTTGTGTATAAATAAATATATGTATATATATATATATATATATATATATATATATATATATATATATATATATATATATATATATAAAGTACCTAAGGAGGTTTGTGGCTTGGGTGAAGCAAGCTTGGGCCCCGCAAATCGCCGCTTGTGGCTATATTTTCTTCTTCTTCTTCTTCTTCTTCTTCTTCTTCTTCTTATTATTATTATTATTATTATTATTATTATTATTATTATTATTATTATTACTCTTTTTCTTCCCTAAAGCTGACTGGGGAGAAGACACTGTCATCAAAAACCAAACTTGGATGATAGGTGTATTATTCCCCCCATTACTCAGGCAAGTGAAATGATCCGAGCTGGATTGATAGTGGTGCTAGAGAGCAACATTTTACATTGTGGCCCATATCTCCAGAACTGTGAGGCCCCCTGTCAAAATTCTTGCTTCTACATAATCATGGATTTATTCCACATAAATGCCCCACTGGATGTATTTAGCTCCTCCCCTATATTTTCCAGAATAATTGCCAATATATGTGACATTTACATTTTTCTTCTTGTCTGAGGTGTCTCAAGATATCCACACAATACTGGTCTGAAAATGGTTAGGGGTGTCTGGAGGCCAAGAATTATCAAAAAGAACATGTCTGCCATTTGCTAATTAAACCTGGGTTAAGCTTATTTTGCATAGGTGGCTACAGATTGGAATTGCTTTGACAAATTCTCATAAAATAACAGTTCTATATCCCACATAATTCTGTGGAAGCACACCAATTTGATACAAATAGTTCAGTAGGGTCGCTATAATAACCAAAAAAAAAATCTGTTTCTTAGCAGCCGCTTGGCCAATTGGGCTGAAACATTGCAGGCTACATTACTGATCCACCAATAAGTTATTAAGGACAGCACGGTTACTGGCTAAAAAGCTGGCCATAGACATATGGAAGGCTTAGAATTGACCAATCATTGCACAGATTGAATATGTCCACAAAGGAAATATCTAAAAGCCTATAAAGTTTGACCTCAGT
>NW_023495062.1:0-1193 GCF_904425465.1 Colossoma macropomum | reverse complement strand
AAAGAACATGTGATATTGCGCAAATTTCCCAAAATACCTAAGGCTATAGTCTTACCTTCGTGTGCGTTTTTTGACCGTCATCAATTCCCTTAATATTCACCCCAAGGCATCAAAATGTGTTGGACAATGTATGACCATGATATATTTTGTCCAAACAATTCAAATTCCATTATAAAATGTACATTTGATATTGTGCCAAATTTCCCAAACTACATAATGCTATATTCTTACTCTCGTGGGTCTTATTGACTGTTCATAAATTCCCTTAATATCACCCCAGGCATCAAATGTGTTGGAAAATGTATGACCATGATGTATTTTGTCCAAAAAATTCAAATTCATCATAAAATGAACATGTGATATTGCACCAAATTTCCCAAATACCTAAGGCTATAGTCTTACCCTCGTGTGCAGTTTTTGACCGTTCCTAAATTCCTAATATCACCCCACAGGCATCAAAATGTGTTGGAAAAACGTATGACCTGATGTATTTTGTCCAACAATTCAAATTCCATCATAAATGAACATGTGATATTGCGCCAAATTTCCCAAAATACCTAAGGCTATAGTCTCACCTTCATGTGCGTTTTTTGACCGTTTATAAGTTCCCTTAATATTCATCCCAAGGCATCAAAATGTGTTGGAAAATGTATGACCATGATGTATTTTGTCCAAATCAAATCCATCATAAATGAACATGTTATATTGCGCCAAATTTCCCAAATACCTAAGGCTATAGTCTACCTTCGTGTGCGTTTTTTGACCGTTCCTAATTCCTTACTATTCACCCCAAGGCATCAAAATGTGTTGGAAAATGTATGACCATGATGTATTTTGTCCAAAAAATTCAAATTCCTTCATAAAATGAACATGTGATATTGCGCCAAATTTCCCAAAATACCTAAGGCTATAGTCTTACCTTCGTGTGCGTTTTTTGACCGTTCATAAATTCCCTTAATATTCACCCCAAGGCATCAAAATGTGTTGGAAAATGTATGACCATGATGTATTTTGTCAAACAATTCAAATTCCATCATAAAATGAACATGTGATATTGCGCCAAATTTCCCAAAATACCTAAGGCTATAGTCTTACCTTCGTGTGCGTTTTGACCGTCATAAATTCCCTTAATATTCACCCCAAGGCATCAAAATGTGTTGGAAAATGTATGACCATGATGTATTTTGTCCAAA
>NW_023495061.1:0-56298 GCF_904425465.1 Colossoma macropomum | reverse complement strand
TGAAGCTGGAAGCCAATACAGGTCTTGTAAAGTAATTCAGTAGAATGTATAACCAAAGACATGCAGACTTCCTATTTGCTGTCTTAAGCCTTGTGCCTAGTCACACAGTATGAACTTCTTTTCACTGTATCGATAGTGGAGTTTTGAAATTAAGGTTTGGTTAAAAAGCTTTGAACTCCTAGCAAGGCAGCATGGTCTCCCATCCAGGAAAAGACCAGGCCCAGCCTTGCTTAGCTTCATAGGTCAATTAAGCCTAAGATACCTCAGCACCAAGGAATCACTGGCTGAGCTTGGCATCCAGTATTGGCCATTTAAAGTATCCCAGCACTCTATTAGGACTCAATGGAGGCTGACTTTTTTAAAGTTCTTCATTTTGAATTAAGTTATTTTAATTTCAAAATAAAGGTTAGGTCAAAACCTGACTGCAACTTCAAATGTCAGTTAGTTTTCAATACAAGCCCTGACCACATGGCTTAGTTACTGACATGAGACCAAACCAAGGGTTCTCATAGATTTGTATATACTGGCTGAAGCTGGAAGCCAATACAGGTCTTGTAAAGTAATTCAGTAGAATGTATAACCAAAGACATGCAGACTTCCTATTTGCTGTCTTAAGCCTTGTGCCTAGTCACACAGTATGAACTTCTTTTCACTGTATCCATAGGGTTAGTTTTGAAATTAAGGTTTGGTTAAAAAGCTTTGAACTCCTAGCAAGGCAGCATGGTCTCCCATCCAGGAAAAGACCAGGCCCAGCCTTGCTTAGCTTCATAGGTCAATTAAGCCTAAGATACCTCAGCACCAAGGAATCACTGGCTGAGCTTGGCATCCAGTATTGGCCATTTAAAGTATCCCAGCACTCTATTAGGACTCAATGGAGGCTGACTTTTTTAAAGTTCTTCATTTTGAATCTAATTATTTTTATTTAATAATAAAGGTTAGGTTCAAAACCTGATTGCAACTTCAAAAGTCAGTTAGTTTTCAGTACAATCCCTGACCACATGACTTAGTTACTGACATGAGACCAAACCAAGGGTTCTCATAGATTTGTATATACTGGCTGAAGCTGGAAGCCAATACAGGTCTTGTAAAGTAATTCAGTAGAATGTATAACCAAAGACATGCAGACTTCCTATTTGCTGTCTTAAGCCTTGTGCCTAGTCACACAGTATGAACTTCTTTTCACTGTATCGATAGTGGAGTTTTGAAATTAAGGTTTGGTTAAAAAGCTTTGAACTCCTAGCAAGGCAGCATGGTCTCCCATCCAGGAAAAGACCAGGCCCAGCCTTGCTTAGCTTCATAGGTCAATTAAGCCTAAGATACCTCAGCACCAAGGAATCACTGGCTGAGCTTGGCATCCAGTATTGGCCATTTAAAGTATCCCAGCACTCTATTAGGACTCAATGGAGGCTGACTTTTTTAAAGTTCTTCATTTTGAATTAAGTTATTTTAATTTAATAATAAAGGTTAGGGTTCAAAACCTGATCGCAACTTCAAAAGTCAGTTAGTTTTCAATACAATCCCTGACCACATGGCTTAGTTACTGACATGAGACCAAACCAAGGGTTCTCATAGATTTGTATATACTGGCTGAAGCTGGAAGCCAATACAGGTCTTGTAAAGTAATTCAGTAGAATGTATAACCAAAGACATGCAGACTTCCTATTTGCTGTCTTAAGCCTTGTGCCTAGTCACACAGTATGAACTTCTTTTCACTGTATCGATAGTGGAGTTTTGAAATTAAGGTTTGGTTAAAAAGCTTTGAACTCCTAGCAAGGCAGCATGGTCTCCCATCCAGGAAAAGACCAGGCCCAGCCTTGCTTAGCTTCATAGGTCAATTAAGCCTAAGATACCTCAGCACCAAGGAATCACTGGCTGAGCTTGGCATCCAGTATTGGCCATTTAAAGTATCCCAGCACTCTATTAGGACTCAATGGAGGCTGACTTTTTTAAAGTTCTTCATTTTGAATCTAATTATTTTTATTTAATAATAAAGGTTAGGTTCAAAACCTGATTGCAACTTCAAAAGTCAGTTAGTTTTCAGTACAATCCCTGACCACATGACTTAGTTACTGACATGAGACCAAACCAAGGGTTCTCATAGATTTGTATATACTGGCTGAAGCTGGAAGCCAATACAGGTCTTGTAAAGTAATTCAGTAGAATGTATAACCAAAGACATGCAGACTTCCTATTTGCTGTCTTAAGCCTTGTGCCTAGTCACACAGTATGAACTTCTTTTCACTGTATCCATAGGTTAGTTTTGAAATTAAGGTTTGGTTAAAAAGCTTTGAACTCCTAGCAAGGCAGCATGGTCTCCCATCCAGGAAAAGACCAGGCCCAGCCTTGCTTAGCTTCATAGGGTCAATTAAGCCTAAGATACCTCAGCACCAAGGAATCACTGGCTGAGCTTGGCATCCAGTATTGGCCATTTAAAGTATCCCAGCACTCTATTAGGACTCAATGGAGGCTGACTTTTTTAAAGTTCTTCATTTTGAATTAAGTTATTTTAATTTCAAAATAAAGGTTAGGGTTCAAAACCTGACCGCAACTTCTAATGTCAGTTAATTTTCAATACAAGCCCTGACCACATGGCTTAGTTACTGACATGAGACCAAACCAAGGGTTCTCATAGATTTGTATATACTGGCTGAAGCTGGAAGCCAATACAGGTCTTGTAAAGTAATTCAGTAGAATGTATAACCAAAGACATGCAGACTTCCTATTTGCTGTCTTAAGCCTTGTGCCTAGTCACACAGTATGAACTTCTTTTCACTGTATCGATAGTGGAGTTTTGAAATTAAGGTTTGGTTAAAAAGCTTTGAACTCCTAGCAAGGCAGCATGGTCTCCCATCCAGGAAAAGACCAGGCCCAGCCTTGCTTAGCTTCATAGGCTCAATTAAGCCTAAGATACCTCAGCACCAAGGAATCACTGGCTGAGCTTGGCATCCAGTATTGGCCATTTAAAGTATCCCAGCACTCTATTAGGACTCAATGGAGGCTGACTTTTTTAAAGTTCTTCATTTTGAATCTAATTATTTTTATTTAATAATAAAGGTTAGGTTCAAAACCTGATTGCAACTTCAAAAGTCAGTTAGTTTTCAGTACAATCCCTGACCACATGACTTAGTTACTGACATGAGACCAAACCAAGGGTTCTCATAGATTTGTATATACTGGCTGAAGCTGGAAGCCAATACAGGTCTTGTAAAGTAATTCAGTAGAATGTATAACCAAAGACATGCAGACTTCCTATTTGCTGTCTTAAGCCTCTGGTCTAGTCACACAGTATGAACTTCTTTTCACTGTATCGATAGTGGAGTTTTGAAATTAAGGTTTGGTTAAAAAGCTTTGAACTCCTAGCAAGGCAGCATGGTCTCCCATCCAGGAAAAGACCAGGCCCAGCCTTGCTTAGCTTCATAGGTCAATTAAGCCTAAGATACCTCAGCACCAAGGAATCACTGGCTGAGCTTGGCATCCAGTATTGGCCATTTAAAGTATCCCAGCACTCTATTAGGACTCAATGGAGGCTGACTTTTTTAAAGTTCTTCATTTTGAATCTAATTATTTTTATTTAATAATAAAGGTTAGGTTCAAAACCTGATTGCAACTTCAAAAGTCAGTTAGTTTTCAGTACAATCCCTGACCACATGACTTAGTTACTGACATGAGACCAAACCAAGGGTTCTCATAGATTTGTATATACTGGCTGAAGCTGGAAGCCAATACAGGTCTTGTAAAGTAATTCAGTAGAATGTATAACCAAAGACATGCAGACTTCCTATTTGCTGTCTTAAGCCTTGTGCCTAGTCACACAGTATGAACTTCTTTTCACTGTATCGATAGGTTAGTTTTGAAATTAAGGTTTGGTTAAAAAGCTTTGAACTCCTAGCAAGGCAGCATGGTCTCCCATCCAGGAAAAGACCAGGCCCAGCCTTGCTTAGCTTCATAGGTCAATTAAGCCTAAGATACCTCAGCACCAAGGAATCACTGGCTGAGCTTGGCATCCAGTATTGGCCATTTAAAGTATCCCAGCACTCTATTAGGACTCAATGGAGGCTGACTTTTTTAAAGTTCTTCATTTTGAATTAAGTTATTTTAATTTCAAAATAAAGGTTAGGGTCAAAACCTGACCGCAACTTCTAATGTCAGTTAATTTTCAATACAAGCCCTGACCACATGGCTTAGTTACTGACATGAGACCAAACCAAGGGTTCTCATAGATTTGTATATACTGGCTGAAGCTGGAAGCCAATACAGGTCTTGTAAAGTAATTCAGTAGAATGTATAACCAAAGACATGCAGACTTCCTATTTGCTGTCTTAAGCCTTCTGGTTAGTCACACAGTATGAACTTCTTTTCACTGTATCGATAGTGGAGTTTTGAAATTAAGGTTTGGTTAAAAAGCTTTGAACTCCTAGCAAGGCAGCATGGTCTCCCATCCAGGAAAAGACCAGGCCCAGCCTTGCTTAGCTTCATAGGTCAATTAAGCCTAAGATACCTCAGCACCAAGGAATCACTGGCTGAGCTTGGCATCCAGTATTGGCCATTTAAAGTATCCCAGCACTCTATTAGGACTCAATGGAGGCTGACTTTTTTAAAGTTCTTCATTTTGAATCTAATTATTTTTATTTAATAATAAAGGTTAGGTTCAAAACCTGATTGCAACTTCAAAAGTCAGTTAGTTTTCAGTACAATCCCTGACCACATGACTTAGTTACTGACATGAGACCAAACCAAGGGTTCTCATAGATTTGTATATACTGGCTGAAGCTGGAAGCCAATACAGGTCTTGTAAAGTAATTCAGTAGAATGTATAACCAAAGACATGCAGACTTCCTATTTGCTGTCTTAAGCCTTGTGCCTAGTCACACAGTATGAACTTCTTTTCACTGTATCCATAGGTTAGTTTTGAAATTAAGGTTTGGTTAAAAAGCTTTGAACTCCTAGCAAGGCAGCATGGTCTCCCATCCAGGAAAAGACCAGGCCCAGCCTTGCTTAGCTTCATAGGGTCAATTAAGCCTAAGATACCTCAGCACCAAGGAATCACTGGCTGAGCTTGGCATCCAGTATTGGCCATTTAAAGTATCCCAGCACTCTATTAGGACTCAATGGAGGCTGACTTTTTTAAAGTTCTTCATTTTGAATCTAATTATTTTTATTTAATAATAAAGGTTAGGTTCAAAACCTGATTGCAACTTCAAAAGTCAGTTAGTTTTCAGTACAATCCCTGACCACATGACTTAGTTACTGACATGAGACCAAACCAAGGGTTCTCATAGATTTGTATATACTGGCTGAAGCTGGAAGCCAATACAGGTCTTGTAAAGTAATTCAGTAGAATGTATAACCAAAGACATGCAGACTTCCTATTTGCTGTCTTAAGCCTTGTGCTAGTCACACAGTATGAACTTCTTTTCACTGTATCGATAGTGGAGTTTTGAAATTAAGGTTTGGTTAAAAAGCTTTGAACTCCTAGCAAGGCAGCATGGTCTCCCATCCAGGAAAAGACCAGGCCCAGCCTTGCTTAGCTTCATAGGTCAATTAAGCCTAAGAGACCTCAGCACCAAGGAATCACTGGCTGAGCTTGGCATCCAGTATTGGCCATTTAAAGTATCCCAGCACTCTATTAGGACTCAATGGAGGCTGACTTTTTTAAAGTTCTTCATTTTGAATCTAATTATTTTTATTTAATAATAAAGGTTAGGTTCAAAACCTGATTGCAACTTCAAAAGTCAGTTAGTTTTCAGTACAATCCCTGACCACATGACTTAGTTACTGACATGAGACCAAACCAAGGGTTCTCATAGATTTGTATATACTGGCTGAAGCTGGAAGCCAATACAGGTCTTGTAAAGTAATTCAGTAGAATGTATAACCAAAGACATGCAGACTTCCTATTTGCTGTCTTAAGCCTTGTGCCTAGTCACACAGTATGAACTTCTTTTCACTGTATCCATAGGTTAGTTTTGAAATTAAGGTTTGGTTAAAAAGCTTTGAACTCCTAGCAAGGCAGCATGGTCTCCCATCCAGGAAAAGACCAGGCCCAGCCTTGCTTAGCTTCATAGGGCAATTAAGCCTAAGATACCTCAGCACCAAGGAATCACTGGCTGAGCTTGGCATCCAGTATTGGCCATTTAAAGTATCCCAGCACTCTATTAGGACTCAATGGAGGCTGACTTTTTTAAAGTTCTTCATTTTGAATTAAGTTATTTTAATTTCAAAATAAAGGTTAGGGTCAAAACCTGACCGCAACTTCTAATGTCAGTTAATTTTCAATACAAGCCCTGACCACATGGCTTAGTTACTGACATGAGACCAAACCAAGGGTTCTCATAGATTTGTATATACTGGCTGAAGCTGGAAGCCAATACAGGTCTTGTAAAGTAATTCAGTAGAATGTATAACCAAAGACATGCAGACTTCCTATTTGCTGTCTTAAGCCTTGTGGTTAGTCACACAGTATGAACTTCTTTTCACTGTATCGATAGTGGAGTTTTGAAATTAAGGTTTGGTTAAAAAGCTTTGAACTCCTAGCAAGGCAGCATGGTCTCCCATCCAGGAAAAGACCAGGCCCAGCCTTGCTTAGCTTCATAGAGCAATTAAGCCTAAGATACCTCAGCACCAAGGAATCACTGGCTGAGCTTGGCATCCAGTATTGGCCATTTAAAGTATCCCAGCACTCTATTAGGACTCAATGGAGGCTGACTTTTTTAAAGTTCTTCATTTTGAATCTAATTATTTTTATTTAATAATAAAGGTTAGGTTCAAAACCTGATTGCAACTTCAAAAGTCAGTTAGTTTTCAGTACAATCCCTGACCACATGACTTAGTTACTGACATGAGACCAAACCAAGGGTTCTCATAGATTTGTATATACTGGCTGAAGCTGGAAGCCAATACAGGTCTTGTAAAGTAATTCAGTAGAATGTATAACCAAAGACATGCAGACTTCCTATTTGCTGTCTTAAGCCTTGTGCCTAGTCACACAGTATGAACTTCTTTTCACTGTATCGATAGTGGAGTTTTGAAATTAAGGTTTGGTTAAAAAGCTTTGAACTCCTAGCAAGGCAGCATGGTCTCCCATCCAGGAAAAGACCAGGCCCAGCCTTGCTTAGCTTCATAGGTCAATTAAGCCTAAGATACCTCAGCACCAAGGAATCACTGGCTGAGCTTGGCATCCAGTATTGGCCATTTAAAGTATCCCAGCACTCTATTAGGACTCAATGGAGGCTGACTTTTTTAAAGTTCTTCATTTTGAATCTAATTATTTTTATTTAATAATAAAGGTTAGGTTCAAAACCTGATTGCAACTTCAAAAGTCAGTTAGTTTTCAGTACAATCCCTGACCACATGACTTAGTTACTGACATGAGACCAAACCAAGGGTTCTCATAGATTTGTATATACTGGCTGAAGCTGGAAGCCAATACAGGTCTTGTAAAGTAATTCAGTAGAATGTATAACCAAAGACATGCAGACTTCCTATTTGCTGTCTTAAGCCTTGTGCCTAGTCACACAGTATGAACTTCTTTTCACTGTATCCATAGGTTAGTTTTGAAATTAAGGTTTGGTTAAAAAGCTTTGAACTCCTAGCAAGGCAGCATGGTCTCCCATCCAGGAAAAGACCAGGCCCAGCCTTGCTTAGCTTCATAGGGTCAATTAAGCCTAAGATACCTCAGCACCAAGGAATCACTGGCTGAGCTTGGCATCCAGTATTGGCCATTTAAAGTATCCCAGCACTCTATTAGGACTCAATGGAGGCTGACTTTTTTAAAGTTCTTCATTTTGAATTAAGTTATTTTAATTTCAGAATAAAGGTTAGGGTCAAAACCTGACCGCAACTTCTAATGTCAGTTAATTTTCAATACAAGCCCTGACCACATGGCTTAGTTACTGACATGAGACCAAACCAAGGGTTCTCATAGATTTGTATATACTGGCTGAAGCTGGAAGCCAATACAGGTCTTGTAAAGTAATTCAGTAGAATGTATAACCAAAGACATGCAGACTTCCTATTTGCTGTCTTAAGCCTTGTGCCTAGTCACACAGTATGAACTTCTTTTCACTGTATCCATAGTGGAGTTTTGAAATTAAGGTTTGGTTAAAAAGCTTTGAACTCCTAGCAAGGCAGCATGGTCTCCCATCCAGGAAAAGACCAGGCCCAGCCTTGCTTAGCTTCATAGGTCAATTAAGCCTAAGATACCTCAGCACCAAGGAATCACTGGCTGAGCTTGGCATCCAGTATTGGCCATTTAAAGTATCCCAGCACTCTATTAGGACTCAATGGAGGCTGACTTTTTTAAAGTTCTTCATTTTGAATCTAATTATTTTTATTTAATAATAAAGGTTAGGTTCAAAACCTGATTGCAACTTCAAAAGTCAGTTAGTTTTCAGTACAATCCCTGACCACATGACTTAGTTACTGACATGAGACCAAACCAAGGGTTCTCATAGATTTGTATATACTGGCTGAAGCTGGAAGCCAATACAGGTCTTGTAAAGTAATTCAGTAGAATGTATAACCAAAGACATGCAGACTTCCTATTTGCTGTCTTAAGCCTTCTGGTTAGTCACACAGTATGAACTTCTTTTCACTGTATCGATAGTGGAGTTTTGAAATTAAGGTTTGGTTAAAAAGCTTTGAACTCCTAGCAAGGCAGCATGGTCTCCCATCCAGGAAAAGACCAGGCCCAGCCTTGCTTAGCTTCATACGACAATTAAGCCTAAGAGACCTCAGCACCAAGGAATCACTGGCTGAGCTAGGCATCCAGTATTGGCCTTTTAAAGTATCTCAGCACTCTATTAGGACTCAATGGAGGCTGACTTTTTTAAAGTTCTTCATTTTGAATTAAGTTATTTTAATTTCAAAATAAAGGTTAGGGTCAAAACCTGACCGCAACTTCTAATGTCAGTTAATTTTCAATACAAGCCCTGACCACATGGCTTAGTTACTGACATGAGACCAAACCAAGGGTTCTCATAGATTTGTATATACTGGCTGAAGCTGGAAGCCAATACAGGTCTTGTAAAGTAATTCAGTAGAATGTATAACCAAAGACATGCAGACTTCCTATTTGCTGTCTTAAGCCTTGTGCCTAGTCACACAGTATGAACTTCTTTTCACTGTATCCATAGGTTAGTTTTGAAATTAAGGTTCGGTTAAAAAGCTTTGAACTCCTAGCAAGGCAGCATGGTCTCCCATCCAGGAAAAGACCAGGCCCAGCCTTGCTTAGCTTCATAGGGCAATTAAGCCTAAGATACCTCAGCACCAAGGAATCACTGGCTGAGCTTGGCATCCAGTATTGGCCATTTAAAGTATCCCAGCACTCTATTAGGACTCAATGGAGGCTGACTTTTTTAAAGTTCTTCATTTTGAATTATTTTAATTTCAAAATAAAGGTTAGGGTCAAAACCTGACCGCAACTTCTAAAGTCAGTTAGTTTTCAGTACAATCCCTGACCACATGGCTTAGTTACTGACATGAGACCAAACCAAGGGTTCTCATAGATTTGTATATACTGGCTGAAGCTGGAAGCCAATACAGGTCTTGTAAAGTAATTCAGTAGAATGTATAACCAAAGACATGCAGACTTCCTATTTGCTGTCTTAAGCCTTGTGCCTAGTCACACAGTATGAACTTCTTTTCACTGTATCCATAGGTTAGTTTTGAAATTAAGGTTTGGTTAAAAAGCTTTGAACTCCTAGCAAGGCAGCATGGTCTCCCATCCAGGAAAAGACCAGGCCCAGCCTTGCTTAGCTACATAGGGGAATTAAGCCTAAGACACCTCAGCACCAAGGAATCACTGGCTGAGCTTGGCATCCAGTATTGGCCATTTAAAGTATCTCAGCACTCTATTAGGACTCAATGGAGGCTGACTTTTTTAAAGTTCTTCATTTTGAATTAAGTTATTTTAATTTCAGAATAAAGGTTAGGTTCAAAACCTGATTGCAACTTCTAATGTCAGTTAATTTTCAATACAAGCCCTGACCACATGGCTTAGTTACTGACATGAGACCAAACCAAGGGTTCTCATAGATTTGTATATACTGGCTGAAGCTGGAAGCCAATACAGGTCTTGTAAAGTAATCAAATCAAATCAAATCAAATCAAATCAGATTTATTGTCACATCACAAGAGTACAGGGACACAGGTGAGTGAAAAACTTGAGTGCGAGTTCCACAAATTATGCAGAGAACAGTATTTACACATAGATAAACAAAACTATAGATAGGATAGAAGAATAGATAAAACTAATTTAACTAAAATATATACATATAATCTTACACAATAACTTAAAAATAATAATATTGCACCGAGACATATAATATTGCACTGGGAATGTAGGGTGGGTGTAATCAACTATATACTATATATAGTAATGGATATTACAATGCTATGTGGATGTGCAAATAATCACACTAGGTGTGGAGGTAGAAGATGGTACAGTAGGTGGCAGAGTATTTAGTAAAGTGCAAGGTACAGGAAGTTAAGTGGAAGCGCAGGGGGAGAGTATTGTCTTTGGATAGGTATTCAAAGTCCAGCTATGCAAGTAAAGTGCGGGAGTACAGTGGGTGCACGTACGTGTAATGGGAAGGGTTGGGCTGGGCAGAGCAGTGATTACTGGCTGTTCAATAGCCTGGTTGCATGGGGGAAGAAGCTGTCTTTGAGCCGACTGGTTCTGGCTTTTAAGCTTCTGAGCCTCCTACCACTCGGCAGCTGAGAGAACAGACAGTGACTAGGATGGGAGGGGTCCTTCATAATCCTTCTGGATTTCCTCAGGCAACGACTGGTGTATAAATCCAATAGGTTAGGGAGCTGAACCCCGGTGATGGACTGTGCTGTCCGCACCACCCTCTGCAGAGATTTCCTCTCACGAACAGTACAGTTCCCGTACCAGGTGGTGATGCTGCCCGTCAGGATGCTTTCCACAGTGCAGGTGTAGAAGGTCTTAAGGATGCTGGGGTTCAGGCCAAACCTCCTCAGCCTTCTGAGGAAGTAGAGGCGCTGGTGGGCCTTCTTCACCACCTGTGAGGTGTGCACTGCCCATGTCAGGTCCTCGCTGATGTGAACACCGAGAAACTTAAAGCTGCTGACCCTCTCTACCACAGTCCCATTGATGGAAATCGATGGGTGTACTCTCTCCTGCTTCCTGAAGTCCACGATCAGCTCCTTGGTCTTACTGACGTTTAGAGAGAGGTTATTCTCCTGGCACCAGTTTTCCAGGATTTTAACCTCCTCTCTGTAGGCCGATTCATCGCTGTTGGAGATCAGGCCCACAACTGTTGTGTCGTCAGCAAACTTTATGATGACGTTGGAGCTGTGTCTAGCAGTGCAGTCATGGGTGTACAGGGAGTACAGGAGCGGGCTGAGCACACAACCCTGGGGGGCTCCGATGTTGAGGGTCAAAGAGGAGGATGTGATACTTCCCATCCTTACCACCTGCCGTCGGTCCGTCAGGAAGTTCAGGATCCAGCTGCACAGTGTGCTGTTCAGACCCAGATCCCGGAGCTTGCAGTCGAGCCTCGAAGGAACGATTGTGTTGAATGCTGAACTGTAGTCTACAAACAGCATTCTCACATACGTGTCCTTCTTTTCCAGGTGGGAGAGGGCAGTGTGCAGGGTCAGGGCGATTGCATCGTCGGTGGATCTATTCCGCCTATATGCAAATTGCAGTGGGTCCAGGGTGGCAGGCAGTGAGGAACAGATGATATCCCTGACCAGCCTCTCAAAGCATTTGCTTACGATGGAGGTCAGGGCAACAGGTCGCCAGTCGTTCAGACAGGTAATACTAGCTGTCTTTGGAACTGGCACAACGGTGGCTAGTTTGAAACTAGCTGGCACGACCGAGAGAGACAGTGAGGTGTTATAGATGTCTGCAAAAACTCCTGCTAGTTCCCTGTAGCAGGCTTTAAGCACTCTCCCGGGAATGCCATCTGGTCCTGCTGACTTGCGTGGGTTCACCCTCTTGAAGGCTTTGCACACATCAGCTACGGAGACGGAGGGGGGGTTGGGATCAGCGGTGGGCGGGGCGCTCTCCAGTGGTGCTGCGGGAATTCCGTCGAAGCGAGCGTAGAAGTTATTAAGCTCGTCCGGCAGATCAGCGCTGGTACTGGGCAGAGTGCGAGAGGCAGTTTTATAGTCAGAGATTGTATTTAACCCCTGCCATAAGATTCGTGTGTTGGCTGTGTTGAACTGTGCTTCCACTTTCATTCTGTACGCACGTTTAGCTGCTCTGATGGATTTACGGAGAGCGTAGTTGGATTGCTTGTACTCCTCCGTATTTCCCGCTCTGAATGCAGCGCTGCGTGCGCTGAGGGCGGAGCGAACCTCACAGTTCAGCCAGGGCTTCTGATTGGGGTAAACGCGGACTTGTCTGCAGGGCACTACGTCATCCACACACTTGCGTATGAAGGCGGTGACTGTGTCTGCGTACTCGTCCACGCTGCCCGACGAATCACGGAACATTTCCCAGTCCACATGATCAAAACAATCCTGCAGCATAGCATCTGATTGGTCAGACCAGCGGCGCACCTCCCTGGTAGTGACCGGCCCCCGTTTCAGCTTCTGCCTATAGGTGGGCAGGAGCAGGATGGAGGAGTGATCTGATTTGCCGAACGGGGGTCGGGGGAGGGATTTGTAACAGTTCCGGATGCTGGAGTAAACATGGTCTAAAATCCTGTCTTTCCGAGTGAAACATGTTACGTGCTGGAATAATGTCGGACAGTAGGTTCGCAGGTTATTCCGATTAAAGTCCCCCGCAACAATAAGTGCAGCCTCCGGGCGCGCGGTCATCTGCTTGCTGATAGCCTCGTGTAGCTTCCCGAGCGCGAGGTCCGAGTCCGCCTGCGGGGGGATGTACACCGCGGCCAGACAGAGTCCCATTATCTCACGGGGCAGCCACGCCGGCCGGCAAAACACGATGAGAAATTCCAAATCCGGCGAGCAGAAAGACTCGATGAAATGTACCTTCCTCCGATCACACCAAGCGTTATTGATCAGAAAACATACACCTCCTCCTTTGCTTTTCCCGGAGAGCTGCTTGGTTCTATCGGCGCGGTGCAGAGAGAACCCGGCGGGTTCGATGGCATTATCAGGGACCTCATCGGATAACCACGTTTCTGTGAGGCAGATAACGCTGCAGTCCCGGATCTCTCGCTGGAAGGCGACCCGTGCATGAAGCTCACACAACTTGTTTTCCAAGGACTGCACGTTAGCCAGTAATATGGTGGGAAGAGGCGGACGATGGGCACGTCGTCTGAGTCTGACGAGCACGCCGGCTCTCTTGCCTCTTTTCCGGCGTCTTCGACGGGTGCGTGGCCAGGCGGCCCAGATGAGTGGCGCCTCTCCAGTGTTAGCAAACAAAGGATCGGCGTTATGGAACTCAAAGTCCGGTTTCCGGTGAGTGATCGACGATCTGATTTCCAGAAGTGTTTGTCGGTCGTAGGTGATAAAACCAGTAACATTTAGTGCAAAAAGAGTTAAAAACAAACACAAAAACAACAAAAAACTGCAAAAGTAAGCGGGAGCTCGCAACACGGCAGCCATACTCGGCGCCATCTTGGAATCATCTTGGAATCATCTTGGAATTCAGTAGAATGTATAACCAAAGACATGCAGACTTCCTATTTGCTGTCTTAAGCCTTGTGCCTAGTCACACAGTATGAACTTCTTTTCACTGTATCCATAGGTTAGTTTTGAAATTAAGGTTTGGTTAAAAAGCTTTGAACTCCTAGCAAGGCAGCATGGTCTCCCATCCAGGAAAAGACCAGGCCCAGCCTTGCTTAGCTTCATAGGTCAATTAAGCCTAAGATACCTCAGCACCAAGGAATCACTGGCTGAGCTTGGCATCCAGTATTGGCCATTTAAAGTATCCCAGCACTCTATTAGGACTCAATGGAGGCTGACTTTTTTAAAGTTCTTCATTTTGAATCTAATTATTTTTATTTAATAATAAAGGTTAGGTTCAAAACCTGATTGCAACTTCAAAAGTCAGTTAGTTTTCAGTACAATCCCTGACCACATGACTTAGTTACTGACATGAGACCAAACCAAGGGTTCTCATAGATTTGTATATACTGGCTGAAGCTGGAAGCCAATACAGGTCTTGTAAAGTAATTCAGTAGAATGTATAACCAAAGACATGCAGACTTCCTATTTGCTGTCTTAAGCCTTGTGCCTAGTCACACAGTATGAACTTCTTTTCACTGTATCCATAGGTTAGTTTTGAAATTAAGGTTTGGTTAAAAAGCTTTGAACTCCTAGCAAGGCAGCATGGTCTCCCATCCAGGAAAAGACCAGGCCCAGCCTTGCTTAGCTTCATAGGTCAATTAAGCCTAAGAGACCTCAGCACCAAGGAATCACTGGCTGAGCTAGGCATCCAGTATTGGCCATTTAAAGTATCTCAGCACTCTATTAGGACTCAATGGAGGCTGACTTTTTTAAAGTTCTTCATTTTGAATTAAGTTATTTTAATTTCAAAATAAAGGTTAGGGTCAAAACCTGACCGCAACTTCTAATGTCAGTTAATTTTCAATACAAGCCCTGACCACATGGCTTAGTTACTGACATGAGACCAAACCAAGGGTTCTCATAGATTTGTATATACTGGCTGAAGCTGGAAGCCAATACAGGTCTTGTAAAGTAATTCAGTAGAATGTATAACCAAAGACATGCAGACTTCCTATTTGCTGTCTTAAGCCTTGTGCCTAGTCACACAGTATGAACTTCTTTTCACTGTATCCATAGGTTAGTTTTGAAATTAAGGTTTGGTTAAAAAGCTTTGAACTCCTAGCAAGGCAGCATGGTCTCCCATCCAGGAAAAGACCAGGCCCAGCCTTGCTTAGCTTCATAGGGGCAATTAAGCCTAAGATACCTCAGCACCAAGGAATCACTGGCTGAGCTTGGCATCCAGTATTGGCCATTTAAAGTATCCCAGCACTCTATTAGGACTCAATGGAGGCTGACTTTTTTAAAGTTCTTCATTTTGAATCTAATTATTTTTATTTAATAATAAAGGTTAGGTTCAAAACCTGATTGCAACTTCAAAAGTCAGTTAGTTTTCAGTACAATCCCTGACCACATGACTTAGTTACTGACATGAGACCAAACCAAGGGTTCTCATAGATTTGTATATACTGGCTGAAGCTGGAAGCCAATACAGGTCTTGTAAAGTAATTCAGTAGAATGTATAACCAAAGACATGCAGACTTCCTATTTGCTGTCTTAAGCCTTGTGCCTAGTCACACAGTATGAACTTCTTTTCACTGTATCCATAGGTAGTTTTGAAATTAAGGTTTGGTTAAAAAGCTTTGAACTCCTAGCAAGGCAGCATGGTCTCCCATCCAGGAAAAGACCAGGCCCAGCCTTGCTTAGCTTCATAGGTCAATTAAGCCTAAGATACCTCAGCACCAAGGAATCACTGGCTGAGCTTGGCATCCAGTATTGGCCATTTAAAGTATCCCAGCACTCTATTAGGACTCAATGGAGGCTGACTTTTTTAAAGTTCTTCATTTTGAATCTAATTATTTTTATTTAATAATAAAGGTTAGGTTCAAAACCTGATTGCAACTTCAAAAGTCAGTTAGTTTTCAGTACAATCCCTGACCACATGACTTAGTTACTGACATGAGACCAAACCAAGGGTTCTCATAGATTTGTATATACTGGCTGAAGCTGGAAGCCAATACAGGTCTTGTAAAGTAATTCAGTAGAATGTATAACCAAAGACATGCAGACTTCCTATTTGCTGTCTTAAGCCTTGTGCCTAGTCACACAGTATGAACTTCTTTTCACTGTATCCATAGTTTAGTTTTGAAATTAAGGTTTGGTTAAAAAGCTTTGAACTCCTAGCAAGGCAGCATGGTCTCCCATCCAGGAAAAGACCAGGCCCAGCCTTGCTTAGCTTCATAGGTCAATTAAGCCTAAGATACCTCAGCACCAAGGAATCACTGGCTGAGCTTGGCATCCAGTATTGGCCATTTAAAGTATCCCAGCACTCTATTAGGACTCAATGGAGGCTGACTTTTTTAAAGTTCTTCATTTTGAATTAAGTTATTTTAATTTCAAAATAAAGGTTAGGTTCAAAACCTGACCGCAACTTCTAATGTCAGTTAATTTTCAATACAAGCCCTGACCACATGGCTTAGTTACTGACATGAGACCAAACCAAGGGTTCTCATAGATTTGTATATACTGGCTGAAGCTGGAAGCCAATACAGGTCTTGTAAAGTAATTCAGTAGAATGTATAACCAAAGACATGCAGACTTCCTATTTGCTGTCTTAAGCCTTCTGCTTAGTCACACAGTATGAACTTCTTTTCACTGTATCCATAGTGGAGTTTTGAAATTAAGGTTTGGTTAAAAAGCTTTGAACTCCTAGCAAGGCAGCATGGTCTCCCATCCAGGAAAAGACCAGGCCCAGCCTTGCTTAGCTTCATAGGTCAATTAAGCCTAAGAGACCTCAGCACCAAGGAATCACTGGCTGAGCTTGGCATCCAGTATTGGCCATTTAAAGTATCCCAGCACTCTATTAGGACTCAATGGAGGCTGACTTTTTTAAAGTTCTTCATTTTGAATTAAGTTATTTTAATTTCAAAATAAAGGTTAGGGTCAAAACCTGACCGCAACTTCTAATGTCAGTTAATTTTCAATACAATCCCTGACCACATGGCTTAGTTACTGACATGAGACCAAACCAAGGGTTCTCATAGATTTGTATATACTGGCTGAAGCTGGAAGCCAATACAGGTCTTGTAAAGTAATTCAGTAGAATGTATAACCAAAGACATGCAGACTTCCTATTTGCTGTCTTAAGCCTTGTGCCTAGTCACACAGTATGAACTTCTTTTCACTGTATCCATAGGTTAGTTTTGAAATTAAGGTTTGGTTAAAAAGCTTTGAACTCCTAGCAAGGCAGCATGGTCTCCCATCCAGGAAAAGACCAGGCCCAGCCTTGCTTAGCTTCATAGGGCAATTAAGCCTAAGACACCTCAGCACCAAGGAATCACTGGCTGAGCTTGGCATCCAGTATAGGCCATTTAAAGTATCCCAGCACTCTATTAGGACTCAATGGAGGCTGACTTTTTTAAAGTTCTTCATTTTGAATCTAATTATTTTTATTTAATAATAAAGGTTAGGTTCAAAACCTGATTGCAACTTCAAAAGTCAGTTAGTTTTCAGTACAATCCCTGACCACATGACTTAGTTACTGACATGAGACCAAACCAAGGGTTCTCATAGATTTGTATATACTGGCTGAAGCTGGAAGCCAATACAGGTCTTGTAAAGTAATTCAGTAGAATGTATAACCAAAGACATGCAGACTTCCTATTTGCTGTCTTAAGCCTTGTGCCTAGTCACACAGTATGAACTTCTTTTCACTGTATCCATAGGTTAGTTTTGAAATTAAGGTTTGGTTAAAAAGCTTTGAACTCCTAGCAAGGCAGCATGGTCTCCCATCCAGGAAAAGACCAGGCCCAGCCTTGCTTAGCTTCATAGGTCAATTAAGCCTAAGATACCTCAGCACCAAGGAATCACTGGCTGAGCTTGGCATCCAGTATTGGCCATTTAAAGTATCCCAGCACTCTATTAGGACTCAATGGAGGCTGACTTTTTTAAAGTTCTTCATTTTGAATCTAATTATTTTTATTTAATAATAAAGGTTAGGTTCAAAACCTGATTGCAACTTCAAAAGTCAGTTAGTTTTCAGTACAATCCCTGACCACATGACTTAGTTACTGACATGAGACCAAACCAAGGGTTCTCATAGATTTGTATATACTGGCTGAAGCTGGAAGCCAATACAGGTCTTGTAAAGTAATTCAGTAGAATGTATAACCAAAGACATGCAGACTTCCTATTTGCTGTCTTAAGCCTTGTGCCTAGTCACACAGTATGAACTTCTTTTCACTGTATCCATAGGTTAGTTTTGAAATTAAGGTTTGGTTAAAAAGCTTTGAACTCCTAGCAAGGCAGCATGGTCTCCCATCCAGGAAAAGACCAGGCCCAGCCTTGCTTAGCTTCATAGGTCAATTAAGCCTAAGATACCTCAGCACCAAGGAATCACTGGCTGAGCTTGGCATCCAGTATTGGCCATTTAAAGTATCCCAGCACTCTATTAGGACTCAATGGAGGCTGACTTTTTTAAAGTTCTTCATTTTGAATTAAGTTATTTTAATTTCAAAATAAAGGTTAGGGTCAAAACCTGACCGCAACTTCTAATGTCAGTTAATTTTCAATACAAGCCCTGACCACATGGCTTAGTTACTGACATGAGACCAAACCAAGGGTTCTCATAGATTTGTATATACTGGCTGAAGCTGGAAGCCAATACAGGTCTTGTAAAGTAATTCAGTAGAATGTATAACCAAAGACATGCAGACTTCCTATTTGCTGTCTTAAGCCTTGTGCCTAGTCACACAGTATGAACTTCTTTTCACTGTATCCATAGTGGAGTTTTGAAATTAAGGTTTGGTTAAAAAGCTTTGAACTCCTAGCAAGGCAGCATGGTCTCCCATCCAGGAAAAGACCAGGCCCAGCCTTGCTTAGCTTCATAGGTCAATTAAGCCTAAGAGACCTCAGCACCAAGGAATCACTGGCTGAGCTTGGCATCCAGTATTGGCCATTTAAAGTATCCCAGCACTCTATTAGGACTCAATGGAGGCTGACTTTTTTAAAGTTCTTCATTTTGAATCTAATTATTTTTATTTAATAATAAAGGTTAGGTTCAAAACCTGATCGCAACTTCAAAAGTCAGTTAGTTTTCAATACAAGCCCTGACCACATGGCTTAGTTACTGACATGAGACCAAACCAAGGGTTCTCATAGATTTGTATATACTGGCTGAAGCTGGAAGCCAATACAGGTCTTGTAAAGTAATTCAGTAGAATGTATAACCAAAGACATGCAGACTTCCTATTTGCTGTCTTAAGCCTTGTGCCTAGTCACACAGTATGAACTTCTTTTCACTGTATCCATAGGTTAGTTTTGAAATTAAGGTTTGGTTAAAAAGCTTTGAACTCCTAGCAAGGCAGCATGGTCTCCCATCCAGGAAAAGACCAGGCCCAGCCTTGCTTAGCTTCATAGGTCAATTAAGCCTAAGATACCTCAGCACCAAGGAATCACTGGCTGAGCTTGGCATCCAGTATTGGCCATTTAAAGTATCCCAGCACTCTATTAGGACTCAATGGAGGCTGACTTTTTTAAAGTTCTTCATTTTGAATCTAATTATTTTTATTTAATAATAAAGGTTAGGTTCAAAACCTGATTGCAACTTCAAAAGTCAGTTAGTTTTCAGTACAATCCCTGACCACATGACTTAGTTACTGACATGAGACCAAACCAAGGGTTCTCATAGATTTGTATATACTGGCTGAAGCTGGAAGCCAATACAGGTCTTGTAAAGTAATTCAGTAGAATGTATAACCAAAGACATGCAGACTTCCTATTTGCTGTCTTAAGCCTTGTGCCTAGTCACACAGTATGAACTTCTTTTCACTGTATCCATAGGTTAGTTTTGAAATTAAGGTTTGGTTAAAAAGCTTTGAACTCCTAGCAAGGCAGCATGGTCTCCCATCCAGGAAAAGACCAGGCCCAGCCTTGCTTAGCTTCATAGGTCAATTAAGCCTAAGATACCTCAGCACCAAGGAATCACTGGCTGAGCTTGGCATCCAGTATTGGCCATTTAAAGTATCCCAGCACTCTATTAGGACTCAATGGAGGCTGACTTTTTTAAAGTTCTTCATTTTGAATCTAATTATTTTTATTTAATAATAAAGGTTAGGTTCAAAACCTGATTGCAACTTCAAAAGTCAGTTAGTTTTCAGTACAATCCCTGACCACATGGCTTAGTTACTGACATGAGACCAAACCAAGGGTTCTCATAGATTTGTATATACTGGCTGAAGCTGGAAGCCAATACAGGTCTTGTAAAGTAATTCAGTAGAATGTATAACCAAAGACATGCAGACTTCCTATTTGCTGTCTTAAGCCTTGTGCCTAGTCACACAGTATGAACTTCTTTTCACTGTATCCATAGTGGAGTTTTGAAATTAAGGTTTGGTTAAAAAGCTTTGAACTCCTAGCAAGGCAGCATGGTCTCCCATCCAGGAAAAGACCAGGCCCAGCCTTGCTTAGCTTCATAGGTCAATTAAGCCTAAGATACCTCAGCACCAAGGAATCACTGGCTGAGCTTGGCATCCAGTATTGGCCATTTAAAGTATCCCAGCACTCTATTAGGACTCAATGGAGGCTGACTTTTTTAAAGTTCTTCATTTTGAATCTAATTATTTTTATTTAATAATAAAGGTTAGGTTCAAAACCTGATTGCAACTTCAAAAGTCAGTTAGTTTTCAGTACAATCCCTGACCACATGACTTAGTTACTGACATGAGACCAAACCAAGGGTTCTCATAGATTTGTATATACTGGCTGAAGCTGGAAGCCAATACAGGTCTTGTAAAGTAATTCAGTAGAATGTATAACCAAAGACATGCAGACTTCCTATTTGCTGTCTTAAGCCTTGTGCCTAGTCACACAGTATGAACTTCTTTTCACTGTATCCATAGTGGAGTTTTGAAATTAAGGTTTGGTTAAAAAGCTTTGAACTCCTAGCAAGGCAGCATGGTCTCCCATCCAGGAAAAGACCAGGCCCAGCCTTGCTTAGCTTCATAGGTCAATTAAGCCTAAGATACCTCAGCACCAAGGAATCACTGGCTGAGCTTGGCATCCAGTATTGGCCATTTAAAGTATCCCAGCACTCTATTAGGACTCAATGGAGGCTGACTTTTTTAAAGTTCTTCATTTTGAATCTAATTATTTTTATTTAATAATAAAGGTTAGGTTCAAAACCTGATTGCAACTTCAAAAGTCAGTTAGTTTTCAGTACAATCCCTGACCACATGACTTAGTTACTGACATGAGACCAAACCAAGGGTTCTCATAGATTTGTATATACTGGCTGAAGCTGGAAGCCAATACAGGTCTTGTAAAGTAATTCAGTAGAATGTATAACCAAAGACATGCAGACTTCCTATTTGCTGTCTTAAGCCTTGTGCCTAGTCACACAGTATGAACTTCTTTTCACTGTATCCATAGTGTAGTTTTGAAATTAAGGTTTGGTTAAAAAGCTTTGAACTCCTAGCAAGGCAGCATGGTCTCCCATCCAGGAAAAGACCAGGCCCAGCCTTGCTTAGCTTCATAGGTCAATTAAGCCTAAGATACCTCAGCACCAAGGAATCACTGGCTGAGCTTGGCATCCAGTATTGGCCATTTAAAGTATCCCAGCACTCTATTAGGACTCAATGGAGGCTGACTTTTTTAAAGTTCTTCATTTTGAATCTAATTATTTTTATTTAATAATAAAGGTTAGGTTCAAAACCTGACCGCAACTTCAAAAGTCAGTTAATTTTCAATACAAGCCCTGACCACATGGCTTAGTTACTGACATGAGACCAAACCAAGGGTTCTCATAGATTTGTATATACTGGCTGAAGCTGGAAGCCAATACAGGTCTTGTAAAGTAATTCAGTAGAATGTATAACCAAAGACATGCAGACTTCCTATTTGCTGTCTTAAGCCTTGTGCCTAGTCACACAGTATGAACTTCTTTTCACTGTATCCATAGTGGAGTTTTGAAATTAAGGTTTGGTTAAAAAGCTTTGAACTCCTAGCAAGGCAGCATGGTCTCCCATCCAGGAAAAGACCAGGCCCAGCCTTGCTTAGCTTCATAGGTCAATTAAGCCTAAGAGACCTCAGCACCAAGGAATCACTGGCTGAGCTTGGCATCCAGTATTGGCCATTTAAAGTATCCCAGCACTCTATTAGGACTCAATGGAGGCTGACTTTTTTAAAGTTCTTCATTTTGAATCTAATTATTTTTATTTAATAATAAAGGTTAGGTTCAAAACCTGATTGCAACTTCAAAAGTCAGTTAGTTTTCAGTACAAGCCCTGACCACATGGCTTAGTTACTGACATGAGACCAAACCAAGGGTTCTCATAGATTTGTATATACTGGCTGAAGCTGGAAGCCAATACAGGTCTTGTAAAGTAATTCAGTAGAATGTATAACCAAAGACATGCAGACTTCCTATTTGCTGTCTTAAGCCTTGTGCCTAGTCACACAGTATGAACTTCTTTTCACTGTATCCATAGTGGAGTTTTGAAATTAAGGTTTGGTTAAAAAGCTTTGAACTCCTAGCAAGGCAGCATGGTCTCCCATCCAGGAAAAGACCAGGCCCAGCCTTGCTTAGCTTCATAGGTCAATTAAGCCTAAGATACCTCAGCACCAAGGAATCACTGGCTGAGCTTGGCATCCAGTATTGGCCATTTAAAGTATCCCAGCACTCTATTAGGACTCAATGGAGGCTGACTTTTTTAAAGTTCTTCATTTTGAATCTAATTATTTTTATTTAATAATAAAGGTTAGGTTCAAAACCTGATTGCAACTTCAAAAGTCAGTTAGTTTTCAGTACAATCCCTGACCACATGACTTAGTTACTGACATGAGACCAAACCAAGGGTTCTCATAGATTTGTATATACTGGCTGAAGCTGGAAGCCAATACAGGTCTTGTAAAGTAATTCAGTAGAATGTATAACCAAAGACATGCAGACTTCCTATTTGCTGTCTTAAGCCTTGTGCCTAGTCACACAGTATGAACTTCTTTTCACTGTATCCATAGGTTAGTTTTGAAATTAAGGTTTGGTTAAAAAGCTTTGAACTCCTAGCAAGGCAGCATGGTCTCCCATCCAGGAAAAGACCAGGCCCAGCCTTGCTTAGCTTCATAGGTCAATTAAGCCTAAGATACCTCAGCACCAAGGAATCACTGGCTGAGCTTGGCATCCAGTATTGGCCATTTAAAGTATCCCAGCACTCTATTAGGACTCAATGGAGGCTGACTTTTTTAAAGTTCTTCATTTTGAATCTAATTATTTTTATTTAATAATAAAGGTTAGGTTCAAAACCTGATTGCAACTTCAAAAGTCAGTTAGTTTTCAGTACAATCCCTGACCACATGGCTTAGTTACTGACATGAGACCAAACCAAGGGTTCTCATAGATTTGTATATACTGGCTGAAGCTGGAAGCCAATACAGGTCTTGTAAAGTAATTCAGTAGAATGTATAACCAAAGACATGCAGACTTCCTATTTGCTGTCTTAAGCCTTGTGCCTAGTCACACAGTATGAACTTCTTTTCACTGTATCGATAGTGGAGTTTTGAAATTAAGGTTTGGTTAAAAAGCTTTGAACTCCTAGCAAGGCAGCATGGTCTCCCATCCAGGAAAAGACCAGGCCCAGCCTTGCTTAGCTTCATAGGTCAATTAAGCCTAAGATACCTCAGCACCAAGGAATCACTGGCTGAGCTTGGCATCCAGTATTGGCCATTTAAAGTATCCCAGCACTCTATTAGGACTCAATGGAGGCTGACTTTTTTAAAGTTCTTCATTTTGAATCTAATTATTTTTATTTAATAATAAAGGTTAGGTTCAAAACCTGATTGCAACTTCAAAAGTCAGTTAGTTTTCAGTACAATCCCTGACCACATGACTTAGTTACTGACATGAGACCAAACCAAGGGTTCTCATAGATTTGTATATACTGGCTGAAGCTGGAAGCCAATACAGGTCTTGTAAAGTAATTCAGTAGAATGTATAACCAAAGACATGCAGACTTCCTATTTGCTGTCTTAAGCCTTGTGCCTAGTCACACAGTATGAACTTCTTTTCACTGTATCCATAGTGGAGTTTTGAAATTAAGGTTTGGTTAAAAAGCTTTGAACTCCTAGCAAGGCAGCATGGTCTCCCATCCAGGAAAAGACCAGGCCCAGCCTTGCTTAGCTTCATAGGTCAATTAAGCCTAAGATACCTCAGCACCAAGGAATCACTGGCTGAGCTTGGCATCCAGTATTGGCCATTTAAAGTATCCCAGCACTCTATTAGGACTCAATGGAGGCTGACTTTTTTAAAGTTCTTCATTTTGAATTAAGTTATTTTAATTTCAAAATAAAGGTTAGGGTTCAAAACCTGACCGCAACTTCTAATGTCAGTTAATTTTCAATACAAGCCCTGACCACATGGCTTAGTTACTGACATGAGACCAAACCAAGGGTTCTCATAGATTTGTATATACTGGCTGAAGCTGGAAGCCAATACAGGTCTTGTAAAGTAATTCAGTAGAATGTATAACCAAAGACATGCAGACTTCCTATTTGCTGTCTTAAGCCTTGTGCTAGTCACACAGTATGAACTTCTTTTCACTGTATCCATAGTGGAGTTTTGAAATTAAGGTTTGGTTAAAAAGCTTTGAACTCCTAGCAAGGCAGCATGGTCTCCCATCCAGGAAAAGACCAGGCCCAGCCTTGCTTAGCTTCATAGGTCAATTAAGCCTAAGATACCTCAGCACCAAGGAATCACTGGCTGAGCTTGGCATCCAGTATTGGCCATTTAAAGTATCCCAGCACTCTATTAGGACTCAATGGAGGCTGACTTTTTTAAAGTTCTTCATTTTGAATCTAAGTTATTTTTATTTCAAAATAAAGGTTAGGTTCAAAACCTGATCGCAACTTCTAATGTCAGTTAGTTTTTCAGTACAAGCCCTGACCACATGGCTTAGTTACTGACATGAGACCAAACCAAGGGTTCTCATAGATTTGTATATACTGGCTGAAGCTGGAAGCCAATACAGGTCTTGTAAAGTAATTCAGTAGAATGTATAACCAAAGACATGCAGACTTCCTATTTGCTGTCTTAAGCCTTGTGCCTAGTCACACAGTATGAACTTCTTTTCACTGTATCGATAGTGGAGTTTTGAAATTAAGGTTTGGTTAAAAAGCTTTGAACTCCTAGCAAGGCAGCATGGTCTCCCATCCAGGAAAAGACCAGGCCCAGCCTTGCTTAGCTTCATAGGTCAATTAAGCCTAAGAGACCTCAGCACCAAGGAATCACTGGCTGAGCTTGGCATCCAGTATTGGCCATTTAAAGTATCCCAGCACTCTATTAGGACTCAATGGAGGCTGACTTTTTTAAAGTTCTTCATTTTGAATCTAATTATTTTTATTTAATAATAAAGGTTAGGTTCAAAACCTGATTGCAACTTCAAAAGTCAGTTAGTTTTCAGTACAATCCCTGACCACATGACTTAGTTACTGACATGAGACCAAACCAAGGGTTCTCATAGATTTGTATATACTGGCTGAAGCTGGAAGCCAATACAGGTCTTGTAAAGTAATTCAGTAGAATGTATAACCAAAGACATGCAGACTTCCTATTTGCTGTCTTAAGCCTTGTGCCTAGTCACACAGTATGAACTTCTTTTCACTGTATCCATAGGTTAGTTTTGAAATTAAGGTTTGGTTAAAAAGCTTTGAACTCCTAGCAAGGCAGCATGGTCTCCCATCCAGGAAAAGACCAGGCCCAGCCTTGCTTAGCTTCATAGGTCAATTAAGCCTAAGATACCTCAGCACCAAGGAATCACTGGCTGAGCTTGGCATCCAGTATTGGCCATTTAAAGTATCCCAGCACTCTATTAGGACTCAATGGAGGCTGACTTTTTTAAAGTTCTTCATTTTGAATCTAATTATTTTTATTTAATAATAAAGGTTAGGTTCAAAACCTGATTGCAACTTCAAAAGTCAGTTAGTTTTCAGTACAATCCCTGACCACATGACTTAGTTACTGACATGAGACCAAACCAAGGGTTCTCATAGATTTGTATATACTGGCTGAAGCTGGAAGCCAATACAGGTCTTGTAAAGTAATTCAGTAGAATGTATAACCAAAGACATGCAGACTTCCTATTTGCTGTCTTAAGCCTTGTGCCTAGTCACACAGTATGAACTTCTTTTCACTGTATCCATAGTGGAGTTTTGAAATTAAGGTTTGGTTAAAAAGCTTTGAACTCCTAGCAAGGCAGCATGGTCTCCCATCCAGGAAAAGACCAGGCCCAGCCTTGCTTAGCTTCATAGGTCAATTAAGCCTAAGATACCTCAGCACCAAGGAATCACTGGCTGAGCTTGGCATCCAGTATTGGCCATTTAAAGTATCCCAGCACTCTATTAGGACTCAATGGAGGCTGACTTTTTTAAAGTTCTTCATTTTGAATTAAGTTATTTTAATTTCAAAATAAAGGTTAGGGTTCAAAACCTGACCGCAACTTCTAATGTCAGTTAATTTTCAATACAAGCCCTGACCACATGGCTTAGTTACTGACATGAGACCAAACCAAGGGTTCTCATAGATTTGTATATACTGGCTGAAGCTGGAAGCCAATACAGGTCTTGTAAAGTAATTCAGTAGAATGTATAACCAAAGACATGCAGACTTCCTATTTGCTGTCTTAAGCCTTGTGCCTAGTCACACAGTATGAACTTCTTTTCACTGTATCCATAGTGGAGTTTTGAAATTAAGGTTTGGTTAAAAAGCTTTGAACTCCTAGCAAGGCAGCATGGTCTCCCATCCAGGAAAAGACCAGGCCCAGCCTTGCTTAGCTTCATAGGTCAATTAAGCCTAAGATACCTCAGCACCAAGGAATCACTGGCTGAGCTTGGCATCCAGTATTGGCCATTTAAAGTATCCCAGCACTCTATTAGGACTCAATGGAGGCTGACTTTTTTAAAGTTCTTCATTTTGAATTAAGTTATTTTAATTTCAAAATAAAGGTTAGGTTCAAAACCTGACCGCAACTTCTAATGTCAGTTAATTTTCAATACAAGCCCTGACCACATGGCTTAGTTACTGACATGAGACCAAACCAAGGGTTCTCATAGATTTGTATATACTGGCTGAAGCTGGAAGCCAATACAGGTCTTGTAAAGTAATTCAGTAGAATGTATAACCAAAGACATGCAGACTTCCTATTTGCTGTCTTAAGCCTTGTGGTAGTCACACAGTATGAACTTCTTTTCACTGTATCCATAGTGGAGTTTTGAAATTAAGGTTTGGTTAAAAAGCTTTGAACTCCTAGCAAGGCAGCATGGTCTCCCATCCAGGAAAAGACCAGGCCCAGCCTTGCTTAGCTTCATAGGTCAATTAAGCCTAAGATACCTCAGCACCAAGGAATCACTGGCTGAGCTTGGCATCCAGTATTGGCCATTTAAAGTATCCCAGCACTCTATTAGGACTCAATGGAGGCTGACTTTTTTAAAGTTCTTCATTTTGAATCTAATTATTTTTATTTAATAATAAAGGTTAGGTTCAAAACCTGATTGCAACTTCAAAAGTCAGTTAGTTTTCAGTACAATCCCTGACCACATGACTTAGTTACTGACATGAGACCAAACCAAGGGTTCTCATAGATTTGTATATACTGGCTGAAGCTGGAAGCCAATACAGGTCTTGTAAAGTAATTCAGTAGAATGTATAACCAAAGACATGCAGACTTCCTATTTGCTGTCTTAAGCCTTGTGCCTAGTCACACAGTATGAACTTCTTTTCACTGTATCGATAGTGGAGTTTTGAAATTAAGGTTTGGTTAAAAAGCTTTGAACTCCTAGCAAGGCAGCATGGTCTCCCATCCAGGAAAAGACCAGGCCCAGCCTTGCTTAGCTTCATAGGTCAATTAAGCCTAAGATACCTCAGCACCAAGGAATCACTGGCTGAGCTTGGCATCCAGTATTGGCCATTTAAAGTATCCCAGCACTCTATTAGGACTCAATGGAGGCTGACTTTTTTAAAGTTCTTCATTTTGAATTAAGTTATTTTAATTTAATAATAAAGGTTAGGTTCAAAACCTGACCGCAACTTCTAATGTCAGTTAATTTTCAATACAAGCCCTGACCACATGGCTTAGTTACTGACATGAGACCAAACCAAGGGTTCTCATAGATTTGTATATACTGGCTGAAGCTGGAAGCCAATACAGGTCTTGTAAAGTAATTCAGTAGAATGTATAACCAAAGACATGCAGACTTCCTATTTGCTGTCTTAAGCCTTGTGCCTAGTCACACAGTATGAACTTCTTTTAACTGTATCGATAGTGGAGTTTTGAAATTAAGGTTTGGTTAAAAAGCTTTGAACTCCTAGCAAGGCAGCATGGTCTCCCATCCAGGAAAAGACCAGGCCCAGCCTTGCTTAGCTTCATAGGTCAATTAAGCCTAAGATACCTCAGCACCAAGGAATCACTGGCTGAGCTTGGCATCCAGTATTGGCCATTTAAAGTATCCCAGCACTCTATTAGGACTCAATGGAGGCTGACTTTTTTAAAGTTCTTCATTTTGAATCTAATTATTTTTATTTAATAATAAAGGTTAGGTTCAAAACCTGATTGCAACTTCAAAAGTCAGTTAGTTTTCAGTACAATCCCTGACCACATGACTTAGTTACTGACATGAGACCAAACCAAGGGTTCTCATAGATTTGTATATACTGGCTGAAGCTGGAAGCCAATACAGGTCTTGTAAAGTAATTCAGTAGAATGTATAACCAAAGACATGCAGACTTCCTATTTGCTGTCTTAAGCCTTGTGCCTAGTCACACAGTATGAACTTCTTTTCACTGTATCCATAGTGGAGTTTTGAAATTAAGGTTTGGTTAAAAAGCTTTGAACTCCTAGCAAGGCAGCATGGTCTCCCATCCAGGAAAAGACCAGGCCCAGCCTTGCTTAGCTTCATAGGTCAATTAAGCCTAAGATACCTCAGCACCAAGGAATCACTGGCTGAGCTTGGCATCCAGTATTGGCCATTTAAAGTATCCCAGCACTCTATTAGGACTCAATGGAGGCTGACTTTTTTAAAGTTCTTCATTTTGAATCTAATTATTTTTATTTAATAATAAAGGTTAGGTTCAAAACCTGATTGCAACTTCAAAAGTCAGTTAGTTTTCAGTACAATCCCTGACCACATGACTTAGTTACTGACATGAGACCAAACCAAGGGTTCTCATAGATTTGTATATACTGGCTGAAGCTGGAAGCCAATACAGGTCTTGTAAAGTAATTCAGTAGAATGTATAACCAAAGACATGCAGACTTCCTATTTGCTGTCTTAAGCCTTGTGCCTAGTCACACAGTATGAACTTCTTTTCACTGTATCCATAGTGGAGTTTTGAAATTAAGGTTTGGTTAAAAAGCTTTGAACTCCTAGCAAGGCAGCATGGTCTCCCATCCAGGAAAAGACCAGGCCCAGCCTTGCTTAGCTTCATAGGTCAATTAAGCCTAAGATACCTCAGCACCAAGGAATCACTGGCTGAGCTTGGCATCCAGTATTGGCCATTTAAAGTATCCCAGCACTCTATTAGGACTCAATGGAGGCTGACTTTTTTAAAGTTCTTCATTTTGAATTAAGTTATTTTAATTTCAAAATAAAGGTTAGGTTCAAAACCTGACCGCAACTTCTAATGTCAGTTAATTTTCAATACAAGCCCTGACCACATGGCTTAGTTACTGACATGAGACCAAACCAAGGGTTCTCATAGATTTGTATATACTGGCTGAAGCTGGAAGCCAATACAGGTCTTGTAAAGTAATTCAGTAGAATGTATAACCAAAGACATGCAGACTTCCTATTTGCTGTCTTAAGCCTTGTGCCTAGTCACACAGTATGAACTTCTTTTCACTGTATCCATAGTGAGTTTTGAAATTAAGGTTTGGTTAAAAAGCTTTGAACTCCTAGCAAGGCAGCATGGTCTCCCATCCAGGAAAAGACCAGGCCCAGCCTTGCTTAGCTTCATAGGTCAATTAAGCCTAAGATACCTCAGCACCAAGGAATCACTGGCTGAGCTTGGCATCCAGTATTGGCCATTTAAAGTATCCCAGCACTCTATTAGGACTCAATGGAGGCTGACTTTTTTAAAGTTCTTCATTTTGAATCTAATTATTTTTATTTAATAATAAAGGTTAGGTTCAAAACCTGATTGCAACTTCTAAAGTCAGTTAATTTTCAATACAAGCCCTGACCACATGGCTTAGTTACTGACATGAGACCAAACCAAGGGTTCTCATAGATTTGTATATACTGGCTGAAGCTGGAAGCCAATACAGGTCTTGTAAAGTAATTCAGTAGAATGTATAACCAAAGACATGCAGACTTCCTATTTGCTGTCTTAAGCCTTGTGCCTAGTCACACAGTATGAACTTCTTTTCACTGTATCGATAGTGGAGTTTTGAAATTAAGGTTTGGTTAAAAAGCTTTGAACTCCTAGCAAGGCAGCATGGTCTCCCATCCAGGAAAAGACCAGGCCCAGCCTTGCTTAGCTTCATAGGTCAATTAAGCCTAAGATACCTCAGCACCAAGGAATCACTGGCTGAGCTTGGCATCCAGTATTGGCCATTTAAAGTATCCCAGCACTCTATTAGGACTCAATGGAGGCTGACTTTTTTAAAGTTCTTCATTTTGAATCTAATTATTTTTATTTAATAATAAAGGTTAGGTTCAAAACCTGATTGCAACTTCAAAAGTCAGTTAGTTTTCAGTACAATCCCTGACCACATGACTTAGTTACTGACATGAGACCAAACCAAGGGTTCTCATAGATTTGTATATACTGGCTGAAGCTGGAAGCCAATACAGGTCTTGTAAAGTAATTCAGTAGAATGTATAACCAAAGACATGCAGACTTCCTATTTGCTGTCTTAAGCCTTGTGCCTAGTCACACAGTATGAACTTCTTTTCACTGTATCGATAGTGGAGTTTTGAAATTAAGGTTTGGTTAAAAAGCTTTGAACTCCTAGCAAGGCAGCATGGTCTCCCATCCAGGAAAAGACCAGGCCCAGCCTTGCTTAGCTTCATAGGTCAATTAAGCCTAAGATACCTCAGCACCAAGGAATCACTGGCTGAGCTTGGCATCCAGTATTGGCCATTTAAAGTATCCCAGCACTCTATTAGGACTCAATGGAGGCTGACTTTTTTAAAGTTCTTCATTTTGAATTAAGTTATTTTAATTTCAAAATAAAGGTTAGGTTCAAAACCTGACCGCAACTTCTAATGTCAGTTAATTTTCAATACAAGCCCTGACCACATGGCTTAGTTACTGACATGAGACCAAACCAAGGGTTCTCATAGATTTGTATATACTGGCTGAAGCTGGAAGCCAATACAGGTCTTGTAAAGTAATTCAGTAGAATGTATAACCAAAGACATGCAGACTTCCTATTTGCTGTCTTAAGCCTTGTGCTAGTCACACAGTATGAACTTCTTTTCACTGTATCCATAGTGGAGTTTTGAAATTAAGGTTTGGTTAAAAAGCTTTGAACTCCTAGCAAGGCAGCATGGTCTCCCATCCAGGAAAAGACCAGGCCCAGCCTTGCTTAGCTTCATAGGTCAATTAAGCCTAAGATACCTCAGCACCAAGGAATCACTGGCTGAGCTTGGCATCCAGTATTGGCCATTTAAAGTATCCCAGCACTCTATTAGGACTCAATGGAGGCTGACTTTTTTAAAGTTCTTCATTTTGAATCTAATTATTTTTATTTAATAATAAAGGTTAGGTTCAAAACCTGATTGCAACTTCAAAAGTCAGTTAGTTTTCAGTACAATCCCTGACCACATGACTTAGTTACTGACATGAGACCAAACCAAGGGTTCTCATAGATTTGTATATACTGGCTGAAGCTGGAAGCCAATACAGGTCTTGTAAAGTAATTCAGTAGAATGTATAACCAAAGACATGCAGACTTCCTATTTGCTGTCTTAAGCCTTGTGCCTAGTCACACAGTATGAACTTCTTTTCACTGTATCCATAGTGGAGTTTTGAAATTAAGGTTTGGTTAAAAAGCTTTGAACTCCTAGCAAGGCAGCATGGTCTCCCATCCAGGAAAAGACCAGGCCCAGCCTTGCTTAGCTTCATAGGTCAATTAAGCCTAAGATACCTCAGCACCAAGGAATCACTGGCTGAGCTTGGCATCCAGTATTGGCCATTTAAAGTATCCCAGCACTCTATTAGGACTCAATGGAGGCTGACTTTTTTAAAGTTCTTCATTTTGAATTAAGTTATTTTAATTTCAAAATAAAGGTTAGGTTCAAAACCTGACCGCAACTTCTAATGTCAGTTAATTTTCAATACAAGCCCTGACCACATGGCTTAGTTACTGACATGAGACCAAACCAAGGGTTCTCATAGATTTGTATATACTGGCTGAAGCTGGAAGCCAATACAGGTCTTGTAAAGTAATTCAGTAGAATGTATAACCAAAGACATGCAGACTTCCTATTTGCTGTCTTAAGCCTTGTGCCTAGTCACACAGTATGAACTTCTTTTCACTGTATCCATAGTGGAGTTTTGAAATTAAGGTTTGGTTAAAAAGCTTTGAACTCCTAGCAAGGCAGCATGGTCTCCCATCCAGGAAAAGACCAGGCCCAGCCTTGCTTAGCTTCATAGGTCAATTAAGCCTAAGATACCTCAGCACCAAGGAATCACTGGCTGAGCTTGGCATCCAGTATTGGCCATTTAAAGTATCCCAGCACTCTATTAGGACTCAATGGAGGCTGACTTTTTTAAAGTTCTTCATTTTGAATTATTTTAATTTCAAAATAAAGGTTAGGTTCAAAACCTGACCGCAACTTCTAATGTCAGTTAATTTTCAATACAAGCCCTGACCACATGGCTTAGTTACTGACATGAGACCAAACCAAGGGTTCTCATAGATTTGTATATACTGGCTGAAGCTGGAAGCCAATACAGGTCTTGTAAAGTAATTCAGTAGAATGTATAACCAAAGACATGCAGACTTCCTATTTGCTGTCTTAAGCCTTGTGCCTAGTCACACAGTATGAACTTCTTTTCACTGTATCGATAGTGGAGTTTTGAAATTAAGGTTTGGTTAAAAAGCTTTGAACTCCTAGCAAGGCAGCATGGTCTCCCATCCAGGAAAAGACCAGGCCCAGCCTTGCTTAGCTTCATAGGTCAATTAAGCCTAAGATACCTCAGCACCAAGGAATCACTGGCTGAGCTTGGCATCCAGTATTGGCCATTTAAAGTATCCCAGCACTCTATTAGGACTCAATGGAGGCTGACTTTTTTAAAGTTCTTCATTTTGAATCTAATTATTTTTATTTAATAATAAAGGTTAGGTTCAAAACCTGATTGCAACTTCAAAAGTCAGTTAGTTTTCAGTACAATCCCTGACCACATGACTTAGTTACTGACATGAGACCAAACCAAGGGTTCTCATAGATTTGTATATACTGGCTGAAGCTGGAAGCCAATACAGGTCTTGTAAAGTAATTCAGTAGAATGTATAACCAAAGACATGCAGACTTCCTATTTGCTGTCTTAAGCCTTGTGCCTAGTCACACAGTATGAACTTCTTTTCACTGTATCCATAGTGGAGTTTTGAAATTAAGGTTTGGTTAAAAAGCTTTGAACTCCTAGCAAGGCAGCATGGTCTCCCATCCAGGAAAAGACCAGGCCCAGCCTTGCTTAGCTTCATAGGTCAATTAAGCCTAAGATACCTCAGCACCAAGGAATCACTGGCTGAGCTTGGCATCCAGTATTGGCCATTTAAAGTATCCCAGCACTCTATTAGGACTCAATGGAGGCTGACTTTTTTAAAGTTCTTCATTTTGAATCTAATTATTTTTATTTAATAATAAAGGTTAGGTTCAAAACCTGATTGCAACTTCAAAAGTCAGTTAGTTTTCAGTACAATCCCTGACCACATGACTTAGTTACTGACATGAGACCAAACCAAGGGTTCTCATAGATTTGTATATACTGGCTGAAGCTGGAAGCCAATACAGGTCTTGTAAAGTAATTCAGTAGAATGTATAACCAAAGACATGCAGACTTCCTATTTGCTGTCTTAAGCCTTGTGCCTAGTCACACAGTATGAACTTCTTTTAACTGTATCGATAGTGGAGTTTTGAAATTAAGGTTTGGTTAAAAAGCTTTGAACTCCTAGCAAGGCAGCATGGTCTCCCATCCAGGAAAAGACCAGGCCCAGCCTTGCTTAGCTTCATAGGTCAATTAAGCCTAAGATACCTCAGCACCAAGGAATCACTGGCTGAGCTTGGCATCCAGTATTGGCCATTTAAAGTATCCCAGCACTCTATTAGGACTCAATGGAGGCTGACTTTTTTAAAGTTCTTCATTTTGAATCTAATTATTTTTATTTAATAATAAAGGTTAGGTTCAAAACCTGATTGCAACTTCAAAAGTCAGTTAGTTTTCAGTACAATCCCTGACCACATGACTTAGTTACTGACATGAGACCAAACCAAGGGTTCTCATAGATTTGTATATACTGGCTGAAGCTGGAAGCCAATACAGGTCTTGTAAAGTAATTCAGTAGAATGTATAACCAAAGACATGCAGACTTCCTATTTGCTGTCTTAAGCCTTGTGCCTAGTCACACAGTATGAACTTCTTTTCACTGTATCGATAGTGGAGTTTTGAAATTAAGGTTTGGTTAAAAAGCTTTGAACTCCTAGCAAGGCAGCATGGTCTCCCATCCAGGAAAAGACCAGGCCCAGCCTTGCTTAGCTTCATAGGTCAATTAAGCCTAAGATACCTCAGCACCAAGGAATCACTGGCTGAGCTTGGCATCCAGTATTGGCCATTTAAAGTATCCCAGCACTCTATTAGGACTCAATGGAGGCTGACTTTTTTAAAGTTCTTCATTTTGAATCTAAGTTATTTTAATTTCAAAATAAAGGTTAGGTTCAAAACCTGATCGCAACTTCTAAATGTCAGTTAATTTTCAATACAAGCCCTGACCACATGGCTTAGTTACTGACATGAGACCAAACCAAGGGTTCTCATAGATTTGTATATACTGGCTGAAGCTGGAAGCCAATACAGGTCTTGTAAAGTAATTCAGTAGAATGTATAACCAAAGACATGCAGACTTCCTATTTGCTGTCTTAAGCCTTGTGCCTAGTCACACAGTATGAACTTCTTTTCACTGTATCCATAGTGGAGTTTTGAAATTAAGGTTTGGTTAAAAAGCTTTGAACTCCTAGCAAGGCAGCATGGTCTCCCATCCAGGAAAAGACCAGGCCCAGCCTTGCTTAGCTTCATAGGTCAATTAAGCCTAAGATACCTCAGCACCAAGGAATCACTGGCTGAGCTTGGCATCCAGTATTGGCCATTTAAAGTATCCCAGCACTCTATTAGGACTCAATGGAGGCTGACTTTTTTAAAGTTCTTCATTTTGAATCTAATTATTTTTATTTAATAATAAAGGTTAGGTTCAAAACCTGATTGCAACTTCAAAAGTCAGTTAGTTTTCAGTACAATCCCTGACCACATGACTTAGTTACTGACATGAGACCAAACCAAGGGTTCTCATAGATTTGTATATACTGGCTGAAGCTGGAAGCCAATACAGGTCTTGTAAAGTAATTCAGTAGAATGTATAACCAAAGACATGCAGACTTCCTATTTGCTGTCTTAAGCCTTGTGCCTAGTCACACAGTATGAACTTCTTTTCACTGTATCGATAGTGGAGTTTTGAAATTAAGGTTTGGTTAAAAAGCTTTGAACTCCTAGCAAGGCAGCATGGTCTCCCATCCAGGAAAAGACCAGGCCCAGCCTTGCTTAGCTTCATAGGTCAATTAAGCCTAAGATACCTCAGCACCAAGGAATCACTGGCTGAGCTTGGCATCCAGTATTGGCCATTTAAAGTATCCCAGCACTCTATTAGGACTCAATGGAGGCTGACTTTTTTAAAGTTCTTCATTTTGAATCTAATTATTTTTATTTAATAATAAAGGTTAGGTTCAAAACCTGATTGCAACTTCAAAAGTCAGTTAGTTTTCAGTACAATCCCTGACCACATGACTTAGTTACTGACATGAGACCAAACCAAGGGTTCTCATAGATTTGTATATACTGGCTGAAGCTGGAAGCCAATACAGGTCTTGTAAAGTAATTCAGTAGAATGTATAACCAAAGACATGCAGACTTCCTATTTGCTGTCTTAAGCCTTGTGCCTAGTCACACAGTATGAACTTCTTTTCACTGTATCGATAGTGGAGTTTTGAAATTAAGGTTTGGTTAAAAAGCTTTGAACTCCTAGCAAGGCAGCATGGTCTCCCATCCAGGAAAAGACCAGGCCCAGCCTTGCTTAGCTTCATAGGTCAATTAAGCCTAAGATACCTCAGCACCAAGGAATCACTGGCTGAGCTTGGCATCCAGTATTGGCCATTTAAAGTATCCCAGCACTCTATTAGGAGTCAATGGAGGCTGACTTTTTTAAAGTTCTTCATTTTGAATCTAGTTATTTTAATTTCAAAATAAAGGTTAGGTTCAAAACCTGACCGCAACTTCTAATGTCAGTTAATTTTCAATACAAGCCCTGACCACATGGCTTAGTTACTGACATGAGACCAAACCAAGGGTTCTCATAGATTTGTATATACTGGCTGAAGCTGGAAGCCAATACAGGTCTTGTAAAGTAATTCAGTAGAATGTATAACCAAAGACATGCAGACTTCCTATTTGCTGTCTTAAGCCTTGTGCCTAGTCACACAGTATGAACTTCTTTTCACTGTATCCATAGTGGAGTTTTGAAATTAAGGTTTGGTTAAAAAGCTTTGAACTCCTAGCAAGGCAGCATGGTCTCCCATCCAGGAAAAGACCAGGCCCAGCCTTGCTTAGCTTCATAGGTCAATTAAGCCTAAGATACCTCAGCACCAAGGAATCACTGGCTGAGCTTGGCATCCAGTATTGGCCATTTAAAGTATCCCAGCACTCTATTAGGACTCAATGGAGGCTGACTTTTTTAAAGTTCTTCATTTTGAATCTAATTATTTTTATTTAATAATAAAGGTTAGGTTCAAAACCTGATTGCAACTTCAAAAGTCAGTTAGTTTTCAGTACAATCCCTGACCACATGACTTAGTTACTGACATGAGACCAAACCAAGGGTTCTCATAGATTTGTATATACTGGCTGAAGCTGGAAGCCAATACAGGTCTTGTAAAGTAATTCAGTAGAATGTATAACCAAAGACATGCAGACTTCCTATTTGCTGTCTTAAGCCTTGTGCCTAGTCACACAGTATGAACTTCTTTTCACTGTATCGATAGTGGAGTTTTGAAATTAAGGTTTGGTTAAAAAGCTTTGAACTCCTAGCAAGGCAGCATGGTCTCCCATCCAGGAAAAGACCAGGCCCAGCCTTGCTTAGCTTCATAGGTCAATTAAGCCTAAGATACCTCAGCACCAAGGAATCACTGGCTGAGCTTGGCATCCAGTATTGGCCATTTAAAGTATCCCAGCACTCTATTAGGACTCAATGGAGGCTGACTTTTTTAAAGTTCTTCATTTTGAATTAAGTTATTTTAATTTCAAAATAAAGGTTAGGTTCAAAACCTGACCGCAACTTCTAATGTCAGTTAATTTTCAATACAAGCCCTGACCACATGGCTTAGTTACTGACATGAGACCAAACCAAGGGTTCTCATAGATTTGTATATACTGGCTGAAGCTGGAAGCCAATACAGGTCTTGTAAAGTAATTCAGTAGAATGTATAACCAAAGACATGCAGACTTCCTATTTGCTGTCTTAAGCCTTGTGCCTAGTCACACAGTATGAACTTCTTTTCACTGTATCCATAGTGGAGTTTTGAAATTAAGGTTTGGTTAAAAAGCTTTGAACTCCTAGCAAGGCAGCATGGTCTCCCATCCAGGAAAAGACCAGGCCCAGCCTTGCTTAGCTTCATAGGTCAATTAAGCCTAAGATACCTCAGCACCAAGGAATCACTGGCTGAGCTTGGCATCCAGTATTGGCCATTTAAAGTATCCCAGCACTCTATTAGGACTCAATGGAGGCTGACTTTTTTAAAGTTCTTCATTTTGAATCTAATTATTTTTATTTAATAATAAAGGTTAGGTTCAAAACCTGATTGCAACTTCAAAAGTCAGTTAGTTTTCAGTACAATCCCTGACCACATGACTTAGTTACTGACATGAGACCAAACCAAGGGTTCTCATAGATTTGTATATACTGGCTGAAGCTGGAAGCCAATACAGGTCTTGTAAAGTAATTCAGTAGAATGTATAACCAAAGACATGCAGACTTCCTATTTGCTGTCTTAAGCCTTGTGCCTAGTCACACAGTATGAACTTCTTTTCACTGTATCGATAGTGGAGTTTTGAAATTAAGGTTTGGTTAAAAAGCTTTGAACTCCTAGCAAGGCAGCATGGTCTCCCATCCAGGAAAAGACCAGGCCCAGCCTTGCTTAGCTTCATAGGTCAATTAAGCCTAAGATACCTCAGCACCAAGGAATCACTGGCTGAGCTTGGCATCCAGTATTGGCCATTTAAAGTATCCCAGCACTCTATTAGGACTCAATGGAGGCTGACTTTTTTAAAGTTCTTCATTTTGAATCTAATTATTTTTATTTAATAATAAAGGTTAGGTTCAAAACCTGATTGCAACTTCAAAAGTCAGTTAGTTTTCAGTACAAGCCCTGACCACATGACTTAGTTACTGACATGAGACCAAACCAAGGGTTCTCATAGATTTGTATATACTGGCTGAAGCTGGAAGCCAATACAGGTCTTGTAAAGTAATTCAGTAGAATGTATAACCAAAGACATGCAGACTTCCTATTTGCTGTCTTAAGCCTTGTGCCTAGTCACACAGTATGAACTTCTTTTCACTGTATCCATAGTGGAGTTTTGAAATTAAGGTTTGGTTAAAAAGCTTTGAACTCCTAGCAAGGCAGCATGGTCTCCCATCCAGGAAAAGACCAGGCCCAGCCTTGCTTAGCTTCATAGGTCAATTAAGCCTAAGATACCTCAGCACCAAGGAATCACTGGCTGAGCTTGGCATCCAGTATTGGCCATTTAAAGTATCCCAGCACTCTATTAGGACTCAATGGAGGCTGACTTTTTTAAAGTTCTTCATTTTGAATCTAATTATTTTTATTTAATAATAAAGGTTAGGTTCAAAACCTGATTGCAACTTCAAAAGTCAGTTAGTTTTCAGTACAATCCCTGACCACATGACTTAGTTACTGACATGAGACCAAACCAAGGGTTCTCATAGATTTGTATATACTGGCTGAAGCTGGAAGCCAATACAGGTCTTGTAAAGTAATTCAGTAGAATGTATAACCAAAGACATGCAGACTTCCTATTTGCTGTCTTAAGCCTTGTGCCTAGTCACACAGTATGAACTTCTTTTCACTGTATCGATAGTGGAGTTTTGAAATTAAGGTTTGGTTAAAAAGCTTTGAACTCCTAGCAAGGCAGCATGGTCTCCCATCCAGGAAAAGACCAGGCCCAGCCTTGCTTAGCTTCATAGGTCAATTAAGCCTAAGATACCTCAGCACCAAGGAATCACTGGCTGAGCTTGGCATCCAGTATTGGCCATTTAAAGTATCCCAGCACTCTATTAGGACTCAATGGAGGCTGACTTTTTTAAAGTTCTTCATTTTGAATTAAGTTATTTTAATTTCAAAATAAAGGTTAGGTTCAAAACCTGACCGCAACTTCTAATGTCAGTTAATTTTCAATACAAGCCCTGACCACATGGCTTAGTTACTGACATGAGACCAAACCAAGGGTTCTCATAGATTTGTATATACTGGCTGAAGCTGGAAGCCAATACAGGTCTTGTAAAGTAATTCAGTAGAATGTATAACCAAAGACATGCAGACTTCCTATTTGCTGTCTTAAGCCTTGTGCCTAGTCACACAGTATGAACTTCTTTTCACTGTATCCATAGTGGAGTTTTGAAATTAAGGTTTGGTTAAAAAGCTTTGAACTCCTAGCAAGGCAGCATGGTCTCCCATCCAGGAAAAGACCAGGCCCAGCCTTGCTTAGCTTCATAGGTCAATTAAGCCTAAGATACCTCAGCACCAAGGAATCACTGGCTGAGCTTGGCATCCAGTATTGGCCATTTAAAGTATCCCAGCACTCTATTAGGACTCAATGGAGGCTGACTTTTTTAAAGTTCTTCATTTTGAATCTAATTATTTTTATTTAATAATAAAGGTTAGGTTCAAAACCTGATTGCAACTTCAAAAGTCAGTTAGTTTTCAGTACAATCCCTGACCACATGACTTAGTTACTGACATGAGACCAAACCAAGGGTTCTCATAGATTTGTATATACTGGCTGAAGCTGGAAGCCAATACAGGTCTTGTAAAGTAATTCAGTAGAATGTATAACCAAAGACATGCAGACTTCCTATTTGCTGTCTTAAGCCTTGTGCCTAGTCACACAGTATGAACTTCTTTTCACTGTATCGATAGTGGAGTTTTGAAATTAAGGTTTGGTTAAAAAGCTTTGAACTCCTAGCAAGGCAGCATGGTCTCCCATCCAGGAAAAGACCAGGCCCAGCCTTGCTTAGCTTCATAGGTCAATTAAGCCTAAGATACCTCAGCACCAAGGAATCACTGGCTGAGCTTGGCATCCAGTATTGGCCATTTAAAGTATCCCAGCACTCTATTAGGACTCAATGGAGGCTGACTTTTTTAAAGTTCTTCATTTTGAATCTAATTATTTTTATTTAATAATAAAGGTTAGGTTCAAAACCTGATTGCAACTTCAAAAGTCAGTTAGTTTTCAGTACAATCCCTGACCACATGACTTAGTTACTGACATGAGACCAAACCAAGGGTTCTCATAGATTTGTATATACTGGCTGAAGCTGGAAGCCAATACAGGTCTTGTAAAGTAATTCAGTAGAATGTATAACCAAAGACATGCAGACTTCCTATTTGCTGTCTTAAGCCTTGTGCCTAGTCACACAGTATGAACTTCTTTTCACTGTATCGATAGTGGAGTTTTGAAATTAAGGTTTGGTTAAAAAGCTTTGAACTCCTAGCAAGGCAGCATGGTCTCCCATCCAGGAAAAGACCAGGCCCAGCCTTGCTTAGCTTCATAGGTCAATTAAGCCTAAGATACCTCAGCACCAAGGAATCACTGGCTGAGCTTGGCATCCAGTATTGGCCATTTAAAGTATCCCAGCACTCTATTAGGACTCAATGGAGGCTGACTTTTTTAAAGTTCTTCATTTTGAATCTAATTATTTTTATTTAATAATAAAGGTTAGGTTCAAAACCTGATTGCAACTTCAAAAGTCAGTTAGTTTTCAGTACAATCCCTGACCACATGACTTAGTTACTGACATGAGACCAAACCAAGGGTTCTCATAGATTTGTATATACTGGCTGAAGCTGGAAGCCAATACAGGTCTTGTAAAGTAATTCAGTAGAATGTATAACCAAAGACATGCAGACTTCCTATTTGCTGTCTTAAGCCTTGTGCCTAGTCACACAGTATGAACTTCTTTTCACTGTATCGATAGTGGAGTTTTGAAATTAAGGTTTGGTTAAAAAGCTTTGAACTCCTAGCAAGGCAGCATGGTCTCCCATCCAGGAAAAGACCAGGCCCAGCCTTGCTTAGCTTCATAGGTCAATTAAGCCTAAGATACCTCAGCACCAAGGAATCACTGGCTGAGCTTGGCATCCAGTATTGGCCATTTAAAGTATCTCAGCACTCTATTAGGACTCAATGGAGGCTGACTTTTTTAAAGTTCTTCATTTTGAATCTAATTATTTTTATTTAATAATAAAGGTTAGGTTCAAAACCTGATTGCAACTTCAAAAGTCAGTTAGTTTTCAGTACAATCCCTGACCACATGACTTAGTTACTGACATGAGACCAAACCAAGGGTTCTCATAGATTTGTATATACTGGCTGAAGCTGGAAGCCAATACAGGTCTTGTAAAGTAATTCAGTAGAATGTATAACCAAAGACATGCAGACTTCCTATTTGCTGTCTTAAGCCTTGTGCCTAGTCACACAGTATGAACTTCTTTTCACTGTATCGATAGTGGAGTTTTGAAATTAAGGTTTGGTTAAAAAGCTTTGAACTCCTAGCAAGGCAGCATGGTCTCCCATCCAGGAAAAGACCAGGCCCAGCCTTGCTTAGCTTCATAGGTCAATTAAGCCTAAGATACCTCAGCACCAAGGAATCACTGGCTGAGCTTGGCATCCAGTATTGGCCATTTAAAGTATCCCAGCACTCTATTAGGACTCAATGGAGGCTGACTTTTTTAAAGTTCTTCATTTTGAATCTAATTATTTTTATTTAATAATAAAGGTTAGGTTCAAAACCTGATTGCAACTTCAAAAGTCAGTTAGTTTTCAGTACAATCCCTGACCACATGACTTAGTTACTGACATGAGACCAAACCAAGGGTTCTCATAGATTTGTATATACTGGCTGAAGCTGGAAGCCAATACAGGTCTTGTAAAGTAATTCAGTAGAATGTATAACCAAAGACATGCAGACTTCCTATTTGCTGTCTTAAGCCTTGTGCCTAGTCACACAGTATGAACTTCTTTTCACTGTATCGATAGTGGAGTTTTGAAATTAAGGTTTGGTTAAAAAGCTTTGAACTCCTAGCAAGGCAGCATGGTCTCCCATCCAGGAAAAGACCAGGCCCAGCCTTGCTTAGCTTCATAGGTCAATTAAGCCTAAGATACCTCAGCACCAAGGAATCACTGGCTGAGCTTGGCATCCAGTATTGGCCATTTAAAGTATCCCAGCACTCTATTAGGACTCAATGGAGGCTGACTTTTTTAAAGTTCTTCATTTTGAATCTAATTATTTTTATTTAATAATAAAGGTTAGGTTCAAAACCTGATTGCAACTTCAAAAGTCAGTTAGTTTTCAGTACAATCCCTGACCACATGACTTAGTTACTGACATGAGACCAAACCAAGGGTTCTCATAGATTTGTATATACTGGCTGAAGCTGGAAGCCAATACAGGTCTTGTAAAGTAATTCAGTAGAATGTATAACCAAAGACATGCAGACTTCCTATTTGCTGTCTTAAGCCTTGTGCCTAGTCACACAGTATGAACTTCTTTTCACTGTATCGATAGTGGAGTTTTGAAATTAAGGTTTGGTTAAAAAGCTTTGAACTCCTAGCAAGGCAGCATGGTCTCCCATCCAGGAAAAGACCAGGCCCAGCCTTGCTTAGCTTCATAGGTCAATTAAGCCTAAGATACCTCAGCACCAAGGAATCACTGGCTGAGCTTGGCATCCAGTATTGGCCATTTAAAGTATCCCAGCACTCTATTAGGACTCAATGGAGGCTGACTTTTTTAAAGTTCTTCATTTTGAATCTAATTATTTTTATTTAATAATAAAGGTTAGGTTCAAAACCTGATTGCAACTTCAAAAGTCAGTTAGTTTTCAGTACAATCCCTGACCACATGACTTAGTTACTGACATGAGACCAAACCAAGGGTTCTCATAGATTTGTATATACTGGCTGAAGCTGGAAGCCAATACAGGTCTTGTAAAGTAATTCAGTAGAATGTATAACCAAAGACATGCAGACTTCCTATTTGCTGTCTTAAGCCTTGTGCCTAGTCACACAGTATGAACTTCTTTTCACTGTATCGATAGTGGAGTTTTGAAATTAAGGTTTGGTTAAAAAGCTTTGAACTCCTAGCAAGGCAGCATGGTCTCCCATCCAGGAAAAGACCAGGCCCAGCCTTGCTTAGCTTCATAGGTCAATTAAGCCTAAGATACCTCAGCACCAAGGAATCACTGGCTGAGCTTGGCATCCAGTATTGGCCATTTAAAGTATCCCAGCACTCTATTAGGACTCAATGGAGGCTGACTTTTTTAAAGTTCTTCATTTTGAATCTAATTATTTTTATTTAATAATAAAGGTTAGGTTCAAAACCTGATTGCAACTTCAAAAGTCAGTTAGTTTTCAGTACAATCCCTGACCACATGACTTAGTTACTGACATGAGACCAAACCAAGGGTTCTCATAGATTTGTATATACTGGCTGAAGCTGGAAGCCAATACAGGTCTTGTAAAGTAATTCAGTAGAATGTATAACCAAAGACATGCAGACTTCCTATTTGCTGTCTTAAGCCTTGTGCCTAGTCACACAGTATGAACTTCTTTTCACTGTATCGATAGTGGAGTTTTGAAATTAAGGTTTGGTTAAAAAGCTTTGAACTCCTAGCAAGGCAGCATGGTCTCCCATCCAGGAAAAGACCAGGCCCAGCCTTGCTTAGCTTCATAGGTCAATTAAGCCTAAGATACCTCAGCACCAAGGAATCACTGGCTGAGCTTGGCATCCAGTATTGGCCATTTAAAGTATCCCAGCACTCTATTAGGACTCAATGGAGGCTGACTTTTTTAAAGTTCTTCATTTTGAATCTAATTATTTTTATTTAATAATAAAGGTTAGGTTCAAAACCTGATTGCAACTTCAAAAGTCAGTTAGTTTTCAGTACAATCCCTGACCACATGACTTAGTTACTGACATGAGACCAAACCAAGGGTTCTCATAGATTTGTATATACTGGCTGAAGCTGGAAGCCAATACAGGTCTTGTAAAGTAATTCAGTAGAATGTATAACCAAAGACATGCAGACTTCCTATTTGCTGTCTTAAGCCTTGTGCCTAGTCACACAGTATGAACTTCTTTTCACTGTATCGATAGTGGAGTTTTGAAATTAAGGTTTGGTTAAAAAGCTTTGAACTCCTAGCAAGGCAGCATGGTCTCCCATCCAGGAAAAGACCAGGCCCAGCCTTGCTTAGCTTCATAGGTCAATTAAGCCTAAGATACCTCAGCACCAAGGAATCACTGGCTGAGCTTGGCATCCAGTATTGGCCATTTAAAGTATCCCAGCACTCTATTAGGACTCAATGGAGGCTGACTTTTTTAAAGTTCTTCATTTTGAATCTAATTATTTTTATTTAATAATAAAGGTTAGGTTCAAAACCTGATTGCAACTTCAAAAGTCAGTTAGTTTTCAGTACAATCCCTGACCACATGACTTAGTTACTGACATGAGACCAAACCAAGGGTTCTCATAGATTTGTATATACTGGCTGAAGCTGGAAGCCAATACAGGTCTTGTAAAGTAATTCAGTAGAATGTATAACCAAAGACATGCAGACTTCCTATTTGCTGTCTTAAGCCTTGTGCCTAGTCACACAGTATGAACTTCTTTTCACTGTATCCATAGTGGAGTTTTGAAATTAAGGTTTGGTTAAAAAGCTTTGAACTCCTAGCAAGGCAGCATGGTCTCCCATCCAGGAAAAGACCAGGCCCAGCCTTGCTTAGCTTCATAGGTCAATTAAGCCTAAGATACCTCAGCACCAAGGAATCACTGGCTGAGCTTGGCATCCAGTATTGGCCATTTAAAGTATCCCAGCACTCTATTAGGACTCAATGGAGGCTGACTTTTTTAAAGTTCTTCATTTTGAATCTAATTATTTTTATTTAATAATAAAGGTTAGGTTCAAAACCTGATTGCAACTTCAAAAGTCAGTTAGTTTTCAGTACAATCCCTGACCACATGGCTTAGTTACTGACATGAGACCAAACCAAGGGTTCTCATAGATTTGTATATACTGGCTGAAGCTGGAAGCCAATACAGGTCTTGTAAAGTAATTCAGTAGAATGTATAACCAAAGACATGCAGACTTCCTATTTGCTGTCTTAAGCCTTGTGCCTAGTCACACAGTATGAACTTCTTTTCACTGTATCCATAGTGGAGTTTTGAAATTAAGGTTTGGTTAAAAAGCTTTGAACTCCTAGCAAGGCAGCATGGTCTCCCATCCAGGAAAAGACCAGGCCCAGCCTTGCTTAGCTTCATAGGTCAATTAAGCCTAAGATACCTCAGCACCAAGGAATCACTGGCTGAGCTTGGCATCCAGTATTGGCCATTTAAAGTATCCCAGCACTCTATTAGGACTCAATGGAGGCTGACTTTTTTAAAGTTCTTCATTTTGAATCTAATTATTTTTATTTAATAATAAAGGTTAGGTTCAAAACCTGATTGCAACTTCAAAAGTCAGTTAGTTTTCAGTACAATCCCTGACCACATGACTTAGTTACTGACATGAGACCAAACCAAGGGTTCTCATAGATTTGTATATACTGGCTGAAGCTGGAAGCCAATACAGGTCTTGTAAAGTAATTCAGTAGAATGTATAACCAAAGACATGCAGACTTCCTATTTGCTGTCTTAAGCCTTGTGCCTAGTCACACAGTATGAACTTCTTTTCACTGTATCGATAGTGGAGTTTTGAAATTAAGGTTTGGTTAAAAAGCTTTGAACTCCTAGCAAGGCAGCATGGTCTCCCATCCAGGAAAAGACCAGGCCCAGCCTTGCTTAGCTTCATAGGTCAATTAAGCCTAAGATACCTCAGCACCAAGGAATCACTGGCTGAGCTTGGCATCCAGTATTGGCCATTTAAAGTATCCCAGCACTCTATTAGGACTCAATGGAGGCTGACTTTTTTAAAGTTCTTCATTTTGAATCTAATTATTTTTATTTAATAATAAAGGTTAGGTTCAAAACCTGATTGCAACTTCAAAAGTCAGTTAGTTTTCAGTACAATCCCTGACCACATGACTTAGTTACTGACATGAGACCAAACCAAGGGTTCTCATAGATTTGTATATACTGGCTGAAGCTGGAAGCCAATACAGGTCTTGTAAAGTAATTCAGTAGAATGTATAACCAAAGACATGCAGACTTCCTATTTGCTGTCTTAAGCCTTGTGCCTAGTCACACAGTATGAACTTCTTTTCACTGTATCCATAGTGGAGTTTTGAAATTAAGGTTTGGTTAAAAAGCTTTGAACTCCTAGCAAGGCAGCATGGTCTCCCATCCAGGAAAAGACCAGGCCCAGCCTTGCTTAGCTTCATAGGTCAATTAAGCCTAAGATACCTCAGCACCAAGGAATCACTGGCTGAGCTTGGCATCCAGTATTGGCCATTTAAAGTATCCCAGCACTCTATTAGGACTCAATGGAGGCTGACTTTTTTAAAGTTCTTCATTTTGAATCTAATTATTTTTATTTAATAATAAAGGTTAGGTTCAAAACCTGATTGCAACTTCAAAAGTCAGTTAGTTTTCAGTACAATCCCTGACCACATGACTTAGTTACTGACATGAGACCAAACCAAGGGTTCTCATAGATTTGTATATACTGGCTGAAGCTGGAAGCCAATACAGGTCTTGTAAAGTAATTCAGTAGAATGTATAACCAAAGACATGCAGACTTCCTATTTGCTGTCTTAAGCCTTGTGCCTAGTCACACAGTATGAACTTCTTTTCACTGTATCGATAGTGGAGTTTTGAAATTAAGGTTTGGTTAAAAAGCTTTGAACTCCTAGCAAGGCAGCATGGTCTCCCATCCAGGAAAAGACCAGGCCCAGCCTTGCTTAGCTTCATAGGTCAATTAAGCCTAAGATACCTCAGCACCAAGGAATCACTGGCTGAGCTTGGCATCCAGTATTGGCCATTTAAAGTATCCCAGCACTCTATTAGGACTCAATGGAGGCTGACTTTTTTAAAGTTCTTCATTTTGAATCTAATTATTTTTATTTAATAATAAAGGTTAGGTTCAAAACCTGATTGCAACTTCAAAAGTCAGTTAGTTTTCAGTACAATCCCTGACCACATGACTTAGTTACTGACATGAGACCAAACCAAGGGTTCTCATAGATTTGTATATACTGGCTGAAGCTGGAAGCCAATACAGGTCTTGTAAAGTAATTCAGTAGAATGTATAACCAAAGACATGCAGACTTCCTATTTGCTGTCTTAAGCCTTGTGCCTAGTCACACAGTATGAACTTCTTTTCACTGTATCGATAGTGGAGTTTTGAAATTAAGGTTTGGTTAAAAAGCTTTGAACTCCTAGCAAGGCAGCATGGTCTCCCATCCAGGAAAAGACCAGGCCCAGCCTTGCTTAGCTTCATAGGTCAATTAAGCCTAAGATACCTCAGCACCAAGGAATCACTGGCTGAGCTTGGCATCCAGTATTGGCCATTTAAAGTATCCCAGCACTCTATTAGGACTCAATGGAGGCTGACTTTTTTAAAGTTCTTCATTTTGAATCTAATTATTTTTATTTAATAATAAAGGTTAGGTTCAAAACCTGATTGCAACTTCAAAAGTCAGTTAGTTTTCAGTACAATCCCTGACCACATGACTTAGTTACTGACATGAGACCAAACCAAGGGTTCTCATAGATTTGTATATACTGGCTGAAGCTGGAAGCCAATACAGGTCTTGTAAAGTAATTCAGTAGAATGTATAACCAAAGACATGCAGACTTCCTATTTGCTGTCTTAAGCCTTGTGCCTAGTCACACAGTATGAACTTCTTTTCACTGTATCCATAGTGAGTTTTGAAATTAAGGTTTGGTTAAAAAGCTTTGAACTCCTAGCAAGGCAGCATGGTCTCCCATCCAGGAAAAGACCAGGCCCAGCCTTGCTTAGCTTCATAGGTCAATTAAGCCTAAGATACCTCAGCACCAAGGAATCACTGGCTGAGCTTGGCATCCAGTATTGGCCATTTAAAGTATCCCAGCACTCTATTAGGACTCAATGGAGGCTGACTTTTTTAAAGTTCTTCATTTTGAATCTAATTATTTTTATTTAATAATAAAGGTTAGGTTCAAAACCTGATTGCAACTTCAAAAGTCAGTTAGTTTTCAGTACAATCCCTGACCACATGACTTAGTTACTGACATGAGACCAAACCAAGGGTTCTCATAGATTTGTATATACTGGCTGAAGCTGGAAGCCAATACAGGTCTTGTAAAGTAATTCAGTAGAATGTATAACCAAAGACATGCAGACTTCCTATTTGCTGTCTTAAGCCTTGTGCCTAGTCACACAGTATGAACTTCTTTTCACTGTATCGATAGTGGAGTTTTGAAATTAAGGTTTGGTTAAAAAGCTTTGAACTCCTAGCAAGGCAGCATGGTCTCCCATCCAGGAAAAGACCAGGCCCAGCCTTGCTTAGCTTCATAGGTCAATTAAGCCTAAGATACCTCAGCACCAAGGAATCACTGGCTGAGCTTGGCATCCAGTATTGGCCATTTAAAGTATCCCAGCACTCTATTAGGACTCAATGGAGGCTGACTTTTTTAAAGTTCTTCATTTTGAATCTAATTATTTTTATTTAATAATAAAGGTTAGGTTCAAAACCTGATTGCAACTTCAAAAGTCAGTTAGTTTTCAGTACAATCCCTGACCACATGACTTAGTTACTGACATGAGACCAAACCAAGGGTTCTCATAGATTTGTATATACTGGCTGAAGCTGGAAGCCAATACAGGTCTTGTAAAGTAATTCAGTAGAATGTATAACCAAAGACATGCAGACTTCCTATTTGCTGTCTTAAGCCTTGTGCCTAGTCACACAGTATGAACTTCTTTTCACTGTATCGATAGTGGAGTTTTGAAATTAAGGTTTGGTTAAAAAGCTTTGAACTCCTAGCAAGGCAGCATGGTCTCCCATCCAGGAAAAGACCAGGCCCAGCCTTGCTTAGCTTCATAGGTCAATTAAGCCTAAGATACCTCAGCACCAAGGAATCACTGGCTGAGCTTGGCATCCAGTATTGGCCATTTAAAGTATCCCAGCACTCTATTAGGACTCAATGGAGGCTGACTTTTTTAAAGTTCTTCATTTTGAATCTAATTATTTTTATTTAATAATAAAGGTTAGGTTCAAAACCTGATTGCAACTTCAAAAGTCAGTTAGTTTTCAGTACAATCCCTGACCACATGACTTAGTTACTGACATGAGACCAAACCAAGGGTTCTCATAGATTTGTATATACTGGCTGAAGCTGGAAGCCAATACAGGTCTTGTAAAGTAATTCAGTAGAATGTATAACCAAAGACATGCAGACTTCCTATTTGCTGTCTTAAGCCTTGTGCCTAGTCACACAGTATGAACTTCTTTTCACTGTATCCATAGTGGAGTTTTGAAATTAAGGTTTGGTTAAAAAGCTTTGAACTCCTAGCAAGGCAGCATGGTCTCCCATCCAGGAAAAGACCAGGCCCAGCCTTGCTTAGCTTCATAGGTCAATTAAGCCTAAGATACCTCAGCACCAAGGAATCACTGGCTGAGCTTGGCATCCAGTATTGGCCATTTAAAGTATCCCAGCACTCTATTAGGACTCAATGGAGGCTGACTTTTTTAAAGTTCTTCATTTTGAATCTAATTATTTTTATTTAATAATAAAGGTTAGGTTCAAAACCTGATTGCAACTTCAAAAGTCAGTTAGTTTTCAGTACAATCCCTGACCACATGACTTAGTTACTGACATGAGACCAAACCAAGGGTTCTCATAGATTTGTATATACTGGCTGAAGCTGGAAGCCAATACAGGTCTTGTAAAGTAATTCAGTAGAATGTATAACCAAAGACATGCAGACTTCCTATTTGCTGTCTTAAGCCTTGTGCCTAGTCACACAGTATGAACTTCTTTTCACTGTATCGATAGTGGAGTTTTGAAATTAAGGTTTGGTTAAAAAGCTTTGAACTCCTAGCAAGGCAGCATGGTCTCCCATCCAGGAAAAGACCAGGCCCAGCCTTGCTTAGCTTCATAGGTCAATTAAGCCTAAGATACCTCAGCACCAAGGAATCACTGGCTGAGCTTGGCATCCAGTATTGGCCATTTAAAGTATCCCAGCACTCTATTAGGACTCAATGGAGGCTGACTTTTTTAAAGTTCTTCATTTTGAATCTAATTATTTTTATTTAATAATAAAGGTTAGGTTCAAAACCTGATTGCAACTTCAAAAGTCAGTTAGTTTTCAGTACAATCCCTGACCACATGACTTAGTTACTGACATGAGACCAAACCAAGGGTTCTCATAGATTTGTATATACTGGCTGAAGCTGGAAGCCAATACAGGTCTTGTAAAGTAATTCAGTAGAATGTATAACCAAAGACATGCAGACTTCCTATTTGCTGTCTTAAGCCTTGTGCCTAGTCACACAGTATGAACTTCTTTTCACTGTATCGATAGTGGAGTTTTGAAATTAAGGTTTGGTTAAAAAGCTTTGAACTCCTAGCAAGGCAGCATGGTCTCCCATCCAGGAAAAGACCAGGCCCAGCCTTGCTTAGCTTCATAGGTCAATTAAGCCTAAGATACCTCAGCACCAAGGAATCACTGGCTGAGCTTGGCATCCAGTATTGGCCATTTAAAGTATCCCAGCACTCTATTAGGACTCAATGGAGGCTGACTTTTTTAAAGTTCTTCATTTTGAATCTAATTATTTTTATTTAATAATAAAGGTTAGGTTCAAAACCTGATTGCAACTTCAAAAGTCAGTTAGTTTTCAGTACAATCCCTGACCACATGACTTAGTTACTGACATGAGACCAAACCAAGGGTTCTCATAGATTTGTATATACTGGCTGAAGCTGGAAGCCAATACAGGTCTTGTAAAGTAATTCAGTAGAATGTATAACCAAAGACATGCAGACTTCCTATTTGCTGTCTTAAGCCTTGTGCCTAGTCACACAGTATGAACTTCTTTTCACTGTATCCATAGTGAGTTTTGAAATTAAGGTTTGGTTAAAAAGCTTTGAACTCCTAGCAAGGCAGCATGGTCTCCCATCCAGGAAAAGACCAGGCCCAGCCTTGCTTAGCTTCATAGGTCAATTAAGCCTAAGATACCTCAGCACCAAGGAATCACTGGCTGAGCTTGGCATCCAGTATTGGCCATTTAAAGTATCCCAGCACTCTATTAGGACTCAATGGAGGCTGACTTTTTTAAAGTTCTTCATTTTGAATCTAATTATTTTTATTTAATAATAAAGGTTAGGTTCAAAACCTGATTGCAACTTCAAAAGTCAGTTAGTTTTCAGTACAATCCCTGACCACATGACTTAGTTACTGACATGAGACCAAACCAAGGGTTCTCATAGATTTGTATATACTGGCTGAAGCTGGAAGCCAATACAGGTCTTGTAAAGTAATTCAGTAGAATGTATAACCAAAGACATGCAGACTTCCTATTTGCTGTCTTAAGCCTTGTGCCTAGTCACACAGTATGAACTTCTTTTCACTGTATCGATAGTGGAGTTTTGAAATTAAGGTTTGGTTAAAAAGCTTTGAACTCCTAGCAAGGCAGCATGGTCTCCCATCCAGGAAAAGACCAGGCCCAGCCTTGCTTAGCTTCATAGGTCAATTAAGCCTAAGATACCTCAGCACCAAGGAATCACTGGCTGAGCTTGGCATCCAGTATTGGCCATTTAAAGTATCTCAGCACTCTATTAGGACTCAATGGAGGCTGACTTTTTTAAAGTTCTTCATTTTGAATCTAATTATTTTTATTTAATAATAAAGGTTAGGTTCAAAACCTGATTGCAACTTCAAAAGTCAGTTAGTTTTCAGTACAATCCCTGACCACATGACTTAGTTACTGACATGAGACCAAACCAAGGGTTCTCATAGATTTGTATATACTGGCTGAAGCTGGAAGCCAATACAGGTCTTGTAAAGTAATTCAGTAGAATGTATAACCAAAGACATGCAGACTTCCTATTTGCTGTCTTAAGCCTTGTGCCTAGTCACACAGTATGAACTTCTTTTCACTGTATCGATAGTGGAGTTTTGAAATTAAGGTTTGGTTAAAAAGCTTTGAACTCCTAGCAAGGCAGCATGGTCTCCCATCCAGGAAAAGACCAGGCCCAGCCTTGCTTAGCTTCATAGGTCAATTAAGCCTAAGATACCTCAGCACCAAGGAATCACTGGCTGAGCTTGGCATCCAGTATTGGCCATTTAAAGTATCCCAGCACTCTATTAGGACTCAATGGAGGCTGACTTTTTTAAAGTTCTTCATTTTGAATCTAATTATTTTTATTTAATAATAAAGGTTAGGTTCAAAACCTGATTGCAACTTCAAAAGTCAGTTAGTTTTCAGTACAATCCCTGACCACATGACTTAGTTACTGACATGAGACCAAACCAAGGGTTCTCATAGATTTGTATATACTGGCTGAAGCTGGAAGCCAATACAGGTCTTGTAAAGTAATTCAGTAGAATGTATAACCAAAGACATGCAGACTTCCTATTTGCTGTCTTAAGCCTTGTGCCTAGTCACACAGTATGAACTTCTTTTCACTGTATCGATAGTGGAGTTTTGAAATTAAGGTTTGGTTAAAAAGCTTTGAACTCCTAGCAAGGCAGCATGGTCTCCCATCCAGGAAAAGACCAGGCCCAGCCTTGCTTAGCTTCATAGGTCAATTAAGCCTAAGATACCTCAGCACCAAGGAATCACTGGCTGTGCTTGGCATCCAGTATTGGCCATTTAAAGTATCCCAGCACTCTATTAGGACTCAATGGAGGCTGACTTTTTTAAAGTTCTTCATTTTGAATCTAATTATTTTTATTTAATAATAAAGGTTAGGTTCAAAACCTGATTGCAACTTCAAAAGTCAGTTAGTTTTCAGTACAATCCCTGACCACATGACTTAGTTACTGACATGAGACCAAACCAAGGGTTCTCATAGATTTGTATATACTGGCTGAAGCTGGAAGCCAATACAGGTCTTGTAAAGTAATTCAGTAGAATGTATAACCAAAGACATGCAGACTTCCTATTTGCTGTCTTAAGCCTTGTGCCTAGTCACACAGTATGAACTTCTTTTCACTGTATCGATAGTGGAGTTTTGAAATTAAGGTTTGGTTAAAAAGCTTTGAACTCCTAGCAAGGCAGCATGGTCTCCCATCCAGGAAAAGACCAGGCCCAGCCTTGCTTAGCTTCATAGGTCAATTAAGCCTAAGATACCTCAGCACCAAGGAATCACTGGCTGAGCTTGGCATCCAGTATTGGCCATTTAAAGTATCCCAGCACTCTATTAGGACTCAATGGAGGCTGACTTTTTTAAAGTTCTTCATTTTGAATCTAATTATTTTTATTTAATAATAAAGGTTAGGTTCAAAACCTGATTGCAACTTCAAAGTCAGTTAGTTTTCAGTACAATCCCTGACCACATGACTTAGTTACTGACATGAGACCAAACCAAGGGTTCTCATAGATTTGTATATACTGGCTGAAGCTGGAAGCCAATACAGGTCTTGTAAAGTAATTCAGTAGAATGTATAACCAAAGACATGCAGACTTCCTATTTGCTGTCTTAAGCCTTGTGCCTAGTCACACAGTATGAACTTCTTTTCACTGTATCCATAGTGTAGTTTTGAAATTAAGGTTTGGTTAAAAAGCTTTGAACTCCTAGCAAGGCAGCATGGTCTCCCATCCAGGAAAAGACCAGGCCCAGCCTTGCTTAGCTTCATAGGTCAATTAAGCCTAAGATACCTCAGCACCAAGGAATCACTGGCTGAGCTTGGCATCCAGTATTGGCCATTTAAAGTATCCCAGCACTCTATTAGGACTCAATGGAGGCTGACTTTTTTAAAGTTCTTCATTTTGAATCTAATTATTTTTATTTAATAATAAAGGTTAGGTTCAAAACCTGATTGCAACTTCAAAAGTCAGTTAGTTTTCAGTACAATCCCTGACCACATGACTTAGTTACTGACATGAGACCAAACCAAGGGTTCTCATAGATTTGTATATACTGGCTGAAGCTGGAAGCCAATACAGGTCTTGTAAAGTAATTCAGTAGAATGTATAACCAAAGACATGCAGACTTCCTATTTGCTGTCTTAAGCCTTGTGCCTAGTCACACAGTATGAACTTCTTTTCACTGTATCGATAGTGGAGTTTTGAAATTAAGGTTTGGTTAAAAAGCTTTGAACTCCTAGCAAGGCAGCATGGTCTCCCATCCAGGAAAAGACCAGGCCCAGCCTTGCTTAGCTTCATAGGTCAATTAAGCCTAAGATACCTCAGCACCAAGGAATCACTGGCTGAGCTTGGCATCCAGTATTGGCCATTTAAAGTATCCCAGCACTCTATTAGGACTCAATGGAGGCTGACTTTTTTAAAGTTCTTCATTTTGAATCTAATTATTTTTATTTAATAATAAAGGTTAGGTTCAAAACCTGATTGCAACTTCAAAAGTCAGTTAGTTTTCAGTACAATCCCTGACCACATGACTTAGTTACTGACATGAGACCAAACCAAGGGTTCTCATAGATTTGTATATACTGGCTGAAGCTGGAAGCCAATACAGGTCTTGTAAAGTAATTCAGTAGAATGTATAACCAAAGACATGCAGACTTCCTATTTGCTGTCTTAAGCCTTGTGCCTAGTCACACAGTATGAACTTCTTTTCACTGTATCGATAGTGGAGTTTTGAAATTAAGGTTTGGTTAAAAAGCTTTGAACTCCTAGCAAGGCAGCATGGTCTCCCATCCAGGAAAAGACCAGGCCCAGCCTTGCTTAGCTTCATAGGTCAATTAAGCCTAAGATACCTCAGCACCAAGGAATCACTGGCTGAGCTTGGCATCCAGTATTGGCCATTTAAAGTATCCCAGCACTCTATTAGGACTCAATGGAGGCTGACTTTTTTAAAGTTCTTCATTTTGAATCTAATTATTTTTATTTAATAATAAAGGTTAGGTTCAAAACCTGATTGCAACTTCAAAAGTCAGTTAGTTTTCAGTACAATCCCTGACCACATGACTTAGTTACTGACATGAGACCAAACCAAGGGTTCTCATAGATTTGTATATACTGGCTGAAGCTGGAAGCCAATACAGGTCTTGTAAAGTAATTCAGTAGAATGTATAACCAAAGACATGCAGACTTCCTATTTGCTGTCTTAAGCCTTGTGCCTAGTCACACAGTATGAACTTCTTTTCACTGTATCCATAGGTTAGTTTTGAAATTAAGGTTTGGTTAAAAAGCTTTGAACTCCTAGCAAGGCAGCATGGTCTCCCATCCAGGAAAAGACCAGGCCCAGCCTTGCTTAGCTTCATAGGTCAATTAAGCCTAAGATACCTCAGCACCAAGGAATCACTGGCTGAGCTTGGCATCCAGTATTGGCCATTTAAAGTATCCCAGCACTCTATTAGGACTCAATGGAGGCTGACTTTTTTAAAGTTCTTCATTTTGAATCTAATTATTTTTATTTAATAATAAAGGTTAGGTTCAAAACCTGATTGCAACTTCAAAAGTCAGTTAGTTTTCAGTACAATCCCTGACCACATGACTTAGTTACTGACATGAGACCAAACCAAGGGTTCTCATAGATTTGTATATACTGGCTGAAGCTGGAAGCCAATACAGGTCTTGTAAAGTAATTCAGTAGAATGTATAACCAAAGACATGCAGACTTCCTATTTGCTGTCTTAAGCCTTGTGCCTAGTCACACAGTATGAACTTCTTTTCACTGTATCGATAGTGGAGTTTTGAAATTAAGGTTTGGTTAAAAAGCTTTGAACTCCTAGCAAGGCAGCATGGTCTCCCATCCAGGAAAAGACCAGGCCCAGCCTTGCTTAGCTTCATAGGTCAATTAAGCCTAAGATACCTCAGCACCAAGGAATCACTGGCTGAGCTTGGCATCCAGTATTGGCCATTTAAAGTATCCCAGCACTCTATTAGGACTCAATGGAGGCTGACTTTTTTAAAGTTCTTCATTTTGAATCTAATTATTTTTATTTAATAATAAAGGTTAGGTTCAAAACCTGATTGCAACTTC